>NW_027394478.1:0-26144 GCF_049309525.1 Garra rufa | reverse complement strand
GTTATCGGCATTAACGTGCTGCGTTAAAGTGAGACTTTTATCGGGCGATAAAAAAAATATCGCCGTTAATCTATTCTCAAAATTGAGTTGGGAGCTGGGTCTAAACTACGCAAGATATGATGACTTTCACCTTGATAGTTTAACGCGGATGTATACCAAAGACTATAGAATATGGTCGCGCGTTTATGTCTCCTCCGCCAAAACACAGACGGGATCACGTCGTCCTCCATTCATAAAAACCGAATCTACTATAGCGCGAAATGCCACGTAAATTCGTCATTTTTTGGATTCATAAATCAAATATGGTCTGTCACTTAATTCAAATCGCGATATGGACTAGTGTCTGTGAAAACTGAAATGCAAAAAGACCGTTTTAATATGAATCCGGTATGTTCCGTTTGCCTAGCTGTATGTATGAAATTCATACTATGAATGGTGGAGACGCGCTTTTACTACACTCATACTGAAACACACGTGACGCTCCCGGTAATTTTTGGCATTTGCATCTCACATGAACAGATAAACTCGATCTCCAAAACTGCTGTGAGTGTCACTTACACATACCGTTTCATTTGAGAAAACTCGCATCATGTCATACTGTATACACAGAAACTTCACGGCAACCTGTAAAAATAATAGTACGGTGTAACATGTTTAGTCATTATTTGGGTAGCACACATATTCTGAATGCCTTCATCAGAATTCAAATTAGCCATTTTAATCTAGATTAATCTAGATTAATTCCAAGATTTAATCTAGATTAATCTAGATTAAAAAAATTAATCTATGCCCACCCCTAATATATATACATACACTTTTTTATTTTTTATTTATTTATTTATTTATTTTTTGCCAATTCGTGATTTGAGAAGGCAAAGTCAAACATAGAGTAGGTCAACTTTGGTCGTTACCTTAAGAAACAAAAAGCTTACGTTAAAAAAAAACGTTTTTTTTTTCTAAATTAACTTAATAAAAAAGAAACAAAATTATAACCACTTTGCCATTACATGCAAAACTGAACTATTTTAATTGCCAAAACAGTAGTATAAGTTGTTTTGGCAAAGTGGGGGGTGGAGGGTGGGGGGATTGAAAAATCAGTCAGCATAACCTTATGAAGATTCTGGCACTCCAAACATGGCTTTGCGCTCTGGAGTAACGCAGAAAAAAAGTCCACAGAAAAAAACACCATCAGTACCCGCACTTCCCGCGCCTATGAGACCTTGCCAATAAAATGCATGACGCAGAAAGCACTGGTCTATGAGTGCAGCGAGTGCATAACAGTTTTGAGCGCAGACTGTAGCCTACAGGTGCTAGATAAGAATGAGTAAAGCGCAGATTTGCTGTTCAGAAAAGACGTCGGGAACGGGATATTGTTACCGCCCGCTCCCGTTCGAATTACACCAGAGTTACCGACCGCAACCGCTTTTATTTGGAAATTTATTCCCGCGCCGCAAGAAATGTGGTCGGGTCCCGCGGTTCCCGCGGGAATGCAGACCTCTAGTCCGTCCTATGCACCGAAACTTTTTTACAATGCAACTAAATATTTAAAGAGCAAGCTATTAGTAATTTGTATTAGGTTAAACAGTGATTAGATAACGTTTTTAATTTAACGTTCACAATTGGTCTGGCCCATCTAAACTGGAATCCCGGCGCCGTGCCTGGTTCGCGCTTAAGTAAAAAAAAAAAAAAAAAATTGGCTGGCCAATCCGAGGCCCCCTGAACACGTGAGGCCCCTAGGCTGCAGCCTATGTAAGCCTGTGCATTAATCCGCGCCAGGTGTTATGTAATGAATGGAAAATATATAGGCTGATTAGCCTATCATTTAATTTGTATAATTCCACTTTTTTTTCTCTGAGTAGTTTTATGAAGAGTAATTTGTACTTTTACTTAATTATTTTTAACACCAGTACTTTTACTTGTAATCAAGTACAATTTCAGCAATGTAACGGTACTTGTATTTGAGTATAATTGTTCAGTACTCTTTCCACCACTGCTATTAACAGCACAATTCAGTTGACCGGAAATGACTGAGCTGGCTTGTCTAAAACAAGGCAAACAATCAGTGTGAATGATTATTCTGTTATAATTTTTTCAAGTTAAACCAGAGCTTCATTTTGGCGGATTGTAGTTAGAATTCAGTTTTTGGTACCAGCTGAATTATCAGTCTTGATTTTCATAAAATTGCATGACTATGGCTTTAGGCTTGCCAATTTATTAACAGCTTGAATGCACAACAAGCAAAAAATGACGCATTATTATTAGTGAAGAATCACTATTGGAACAATAATTTAGTCTATAACCTGGAATAGAGTCATCATGTGCAGCTCATGTGTTTTTTTCTTTGTAGAATTCTTTAGCATGCACAAGTTCTCAGTGGTTGTCATGTTAATGTTGATGTTGCAGGTGTGGTGCTGGTGTGTTTTGAGGGTGACTCTGATGGCTACATCAATCTGGTGGCATATCCATACGAAGAGAGCGAGGGGCTGGACCACGAAGAGCTGTCCGAAAGAGACCAGCCGCGGAGAAAACACTCTCGCCGTAGCCTCCACCGCTCCAGCAGTGAGCACAAAGAGGACCGACCTGCTCACGACGGCGACGGCAATGACAAGTAAGTGAATAAAAGTCTTTATGCTGGTCATATGTGTAACAGAATCCACCGTAAGACCTCAAGAGGTGAAACACAACAAAATATATAAATGCATACATTTAAAAAATGGATATTTGAACCTCTAATACTTATACAGATGTATTATGACCACAAGGTGTACCTTATTCATGAAGAGTGGAAAAACAAATATTCATATATGAAATATGTTTCGTTTACATATGTTTTGGATCTTATTGTATGGTTTTGCAATGGAAAATTACTGAAATTGAACTTACTGCATTGGAGAATTGCGATTCTTGTCTATCATTTGTCATTATCATTTGTCTATCACTTGTCTAATTGTTTGTCTCCAACTGTTTGACCTCTTAAAATTATAATTTAAGACTTTTCTTAAAACTTTTTGTGGCCTTAAATTTGATACAACTAAATTGAGGAGTTTTTAAGGACCTGTACTTTAAGATAGCCCATCGCACAATAGTCCCAGGACGTCGGCTAGCGATTTTGCAAGCCCTGATATGAAATACATTCATTTTAATATGACAAAAGCTTTCTCAACAGTCACCCTTGCATTGCATTGATGGTAATTAGTGTGTCTGTGTAGTCTGCAGGAGTTGAAGAGCCCTCTTCTGGACCTACAGATGCATTCGGATGTGCCCTTCCAGATGCTGGACAGCAACAGCGGCCTGAGCTCAGAGAAGATCAGCCACAACCCCTGGAGTCTGCGCTGCCACAAACAACAGCTCAGCCGCATGCGCTCCGAGTCCAAAGACAGGAAACTCTACAGTATCCTGCTCTAAAATAACAAATAGAAAATGAAATAGTTTCATTTTGTTTTGGGGGAAAAAGTGGAGAAATCTGGACAGCAGTCAGCTACATTAAACTGCTTAAGGGATGCATCTGTCAAGGTTAAGATTTTGGGCTTTTTGGTTTTTCATGAAGTTCAGACTGGTGGAAAGAAAACATTCAAAAGACACTGTTAAGTGTTTCTTTTAAAGCACTGTATCTATTTGTGTCAATAGATTTAAATTACAATCCATATTTTTAAAGGCTGTGAGTATTTTCTCCTACACTGAGCCATAAATCTCCACTTCAGTAGCACTTACACACTAAACTTTACATTTTTATTCCTGTCTATATCCTGAAGGTTTTTCCAGAGGGATTTGTTCATTTATGATTTGCTTGATTTTATACAACATTTTATTCCCCCCAAAAAACTGTAAAAATTAAGTTTTTTTTTTCTCAATTATGGCGTCAAGAAATTAGATTTGGTTTCATCTTCGAATTATGAGATTATCAGGTATACCACAGGCCTGTAGTTTAACTTACAAAATGTTTCACAGACTAATTACAGAGGTTCGAAATTTGTTAAATAACGATTAATTAAATCTACACCTAGTGTGTAGCGTCTTTCAACAAGTTTAATTGCTTCAAAAACAGCACAATTATCACTGTGCTTTTCAGTATCAAAGCCTTTTATTTCCACAATGAAATTGTGATAATTATTGATAAAAGTTGACTGGAACTACTGTGCCTTAAATCTGTTTTTCTGAATTATGGCATGACGAAATGAGATACTTTTGACTCTAATTAAAAAAAAAAAAAAAAAAGAAGAATTTTGAAACTGACTTCGTCCAGTGTTTCAATTTTTGTACTAGAAATGTATGCAAATTAGTGTATATTTCATTAAATAATGCCTGATCGTAACATTTTAGAAAGCTTGTAATACAAAAAATGTTTGAAATTATCATTGTAATCAATCAACTGGGTAAGGCGATAACTATTAGTTATTTCTTTACTCTATTCACCTGCAGTGTCTCGCCTTAAAATGGCTTGACATTGTAATTGCAATAATACACTATTTGTCTGAATAGTTTGCTTTTTAGATAAAAAAATTAAGAGAGGGCCTAATTATGTATGCCTGTGGCATAAAATGTGAGAGGGGTCCCTACTTCAAAACATGACTTGAAAATAAAAAACACAAGTTATAGTTGAAACCAAATTCTAAAAGTAACGAGTTGCTTGTTAACCTTAACTCCATTCATCAGCACTAGAAATTATGCAATTAGCTGTAGTTGTTCTGCTTTAATGGCTCTATGAGTCATATGTCATGAGGGCTGCATTTTCCAAAAAGCTGTTAAGCATAAAAATGATGAAACAGAGACTTGTGGGTTGTTTCTCAAAAGCATTGTAATTTACTAAGCTTTAATAATCGTTGAGCTATGAAGCATTCATGAATTGTCACGTGCATCTTAATGAGACACTCATGACCATCTGCAAAATTACATCTGAACTTTTTGTTTAGGATACTTACACTTAATGTAGCTTGGCAGTAATGGAAGAATACTTTATATTTTATTATATTATATTATTTAATTAGTAATTAACATTACATTAAGAATATTTGGGAATAATTCAAAACAAGTGTATCTTTTCACATCTGATTTAATATTATGAAGAAGTACTTATAAGTAGGTAAATAAGCTGTAAAGTGCTGGAAAGGATTAAAAAAATTAAAGACTTGAAAAGAGCTTTTTAAAATTTGAATTTGAATTAGAATTTTAGAATTTAAGTTTTTGAATTTGAATTTTTGAATTTGAATTTTTGAATTTGAATTTTTGAATTTGAATTTAGGAAAGGTGTAAGAAACTAGTCATAGGTGTACAGCTGTAAAGACAGTACTGTGGAAAGACTGTGCTATCATTACCTTTTTTTGTCTTGTAAAGGCAAACTTTATCCTAAAATCTTGAGACAGGCAAGAGTAAATTTCATGCCATGCACAAACATTTCTAAATCATGTGGAATCAAAGAAAAGGAGGAGAGTAGAAGTCTTTCTGTCAGGAGAGTGCCAGAACTTGCTGTATTTCCACAAGCTGAGCAATAGGAAGCAGATGCTCATGTCTTAAGGACCCAAAATCCTCATTAATCATAAATGGTTCTCTAAAGACAGGGAGCTGTTTGTTTCTAAGAGAGAATTTGGCTAGAAATGATTGGCAGGCAGATTGTGATAATATTGTCAAGCTTGTCAAAGTCAATGGGCTTATGGAAAACACACACTGTTCTTTTAGATGGCTTTGTCCAGTAATGCAAGTAAACGTTCGTCTTATGAGATTATCAGGTCCTGTAGTTTACTTCACAAAATGTTTCACAGACTAATTAAATAACAAATAATTAAATCTACAGCTAGTGTCCCTGCTGAAAAAACAACTAAAACCAGCCTAGGCTGGTTGGCTGGTCTTAGCTGGTTTCAGCTGGTCTAAAGTGGCCAAAACCCCTCTAAAATCAGCCTTCTGACCAGCTAAAACCAGCCAACCAACCTAGGCTGGTTTTTTGCTTGTTTTTTCACCAGGGGTCTAGCGTCTCTCAAAAAACAATGAAGCTGTAAGTTTAATTGCTTCAAAAACAGCACAATTGCCACTGCACTTCTAAGAAATACAGCTTTTTAGTATCAAAGCCCTTTATTTCCACAAAAAAATGTTGACAATTATTGATAAAAGTTGACTGCAACTACTGTGCCTTAAACGTGTTTTAGAACGTCCATTTCAGGCAATCAGAACTGAGCATTCAGACAGACATTGATGTAAATATGCGTTTTGCATATATGTTTCCTCTGTTGTTTATGATTCTTGACCCTAAACCTCCACCAGAATTCCTGCTGTTGGAGAACGTAGTCCATCATTTCGTCTACCCCTGCATTCTGGACTTGAAGATGGGCACCCGGCAACACGGCGATGACGCTTCAGAGGAGAAAGCCGCCCGCCAGATGAAGAAGTGCGAGCAGAGCACGTCTGCCACGTTAGGAGTGCGTGTGTGCGGCATGCAGGTGTGTATGCCTTTGACCCGAGACGCAGAAATGATTGGTTTTACAAGTGATTGGACAAGAGATTTGGAGCCAACAAGTAATATTTCACTTTCATTAGCACTGTGTTGAAGAATGTTGGTGTCCGTCCAGAGCCTGAGATTGATTGTGTACGCACACAGATTGCTAAATGACAAATACTGCAAGTGTCCATGATAAAGAAAAGGAAAAGTTCAATAATCACATGCCAAGTTTTTAGAAATATAGTTGTATTTATATTGGACGCTCAGGCCCGAACCCTGCCCTTGTCCAACAACTTATCAGAAAAGAGCCCGTGTTGCAGCCATTACAACAGTTCAGTTTGGGATTTTAATGGCAAAGTGGCTAGATTTCATTTCATCTCTTTATGAAGTTAAATTAGAAATAAGTTTGGAACATTTTACGTTTGTTAAATTCAAGCTTTTGTTTTTAAAGTAACGACCAAGCAGCCAGCAGCAATGAGTTGAGCATGTTTGATCAATTTAGCCCTCTCAAATCAACACAACTTGCCTAAAATAAAATCTATAGACATAAAACACTTGATGCATTTCACAATATTAATTTAAACATTTAACCCCTTAACTGTCACCCCCATTTTTTAAAATAGGCATGAAAGTGCACTATCCAAACTTCAATTGTTGTAATTCATGAACACTTTGGAATACAGATCTAAAGTTGGTCTCTTTTTGAAGAGGACAATCTGCAGATTATTGCAGAAGTGGAATTTTTTCAAACAAAAAAAAAAAAAGTATCAACAAATTATAGAAGTTTAAATTTACTGTTTTATTCTAAATTTGATATCAAATTGAAGCCTCACATCTAAATAAGTTATGTTCCAAATTTGAAGTTGATATGAAAAAAAAGGTCTACTTTTATTTGTGTGCACTCACAATATCAACAAAACGTTGTGCTTTTGTAAAATAGCTAAAGAAAACAAACATTCTTCAGCTTTGTGCCGTTTCTGACTTGAGGAGGAGCGCTTTACAGAAATGAAACGAATATTTGCCCCACAGACAATTTAAAATGTATCTTTAGAATGCTTTAAATTACTACTTTAAAATGAAATAATTCATGTCATAAAATTGTTGCGCAAAGTTAATGTGAACATTTAGCTTATACTTCGCCCAAAAAAAAAAAAAGTCTGTGGCATCCAACTTGTCTTCACATTTAACATGAAAAACAGCAATAAAAACATAGGCTTCAACTCAGTTAACTGGCTGATTTATGAGAAAAATAAAACAATGTTGGCAAAGTTATAGGCTTGTTGGCTTTTCTGAGGTAGGCTAAATGTTATGTATATTATAAGATGTTTTATTGACTTATTTTTTATAACTCTGATCGATTTCATTAAACGTGTTTATTCATTTTTATGAATGCCTTCAAATACTTTTTCATGTTTATTTCATGCTGCAAATATTAAAGAGGAAAAGATCATTGATTCACATGCCGCTTGATCTGAGGCAAATATAGTTATCTCACTACAAATTAAAGAAAACATTTATTGTTTGTATTTTATCAAAAAATAGAATTTATAGGCGGACACTTGCGTGCTACAAATAATACATGGACTTGAAAACGTTAAATATTATTTCAAAGCATTTACACCGTAAATAACACAGTTTGTGAATACTCACGTAACGTTATGTACTTAAGAAAAATCAGCAAGTTAAGTGCTTGTTGGAGCCCATAATGATTGGGGGGCCCGTACAAATTTTTGGCCTATGCAATATGATAAATGTAAAAATATCTTTACATCCTTGTTTAATTTTGCAGTTTGACATAACAGATCCCTTCTAAAAATAAAACGAAAACTATTTAGGTTTGGTTTGACCTTCCTACAAATACTTTAAATTTTTATCGAGAATGATGCCAAGATACTTGACTTCATTCACTACTTCACTCTTAATCTGCACCTCAAATACATCCCTTGCAGGCCTATTTCGTATGAAGAAGCATATGGAAACTTAACATTTAAATCTCAAGCCATTAGAAATATTCGGCAATGCCTGAGTCACCTGCCAGGCTAGGTGTTTTAGTAGACACACGGATTAGGTAGGTCATTTATATACATTGTAAACAACAATAGACTAAGTACAGAGCCTTGCGGTAATCCCATGTTGTTAGCACACACAAATAACTGACGCAAACCACTCTAAAGCTTCTGATGACGTTTTAAGCTGATTTAATTTATTTCATAAAATGTTGTGATTAACAGTGTCAAAGGCCTTCTTTAGGTCCAGAAACACTGCCCCGACAACATTTCCTTTATCCAATGAGGCTTTTATTTTTTTTAAGCAAATGTGACCCTGGGCCACAAAACCAGTCTTAAGTCGCTGGAGTATATTTGTAGCAATAGCCAAAAATACATTGCATGGGTCAAAATTATTGATTTTTCTTTTATGTCAAAAAAATTAAGTAAAGATCATGTTCCATGAAGATTGTTTGTTAAATTCCTACTGTAAACCTATCAAAATGTCATTTTTGATTAGTAATATGCATTGTTAAGAACTTAATTTGGACAACTTTAAAGGTGATTTTCTCAGTATTTTGATTTTTTGCACCCTTAGATTCCAGATTTTCCAATAGATGTATCTCGGCCAAATATTGTCCTATCATAACAAACCATACATCAATAGAAAACTTATTTGTTGAGCTTTCATATGACGTATATATCTCAGTTTTGTAAAATTTAACCTTATGACTGGTTTTGTGGTCCAGGGTCACAAATAACAGTTGGCTATTTTAGTGGATTATTTGTCTCTCAATCCGAATTGCTGTGGATGAAGCAACTGGTTAGACTTTAAATGTTCCACTAATTGCTCAGCGCAATCTCCTCCAGAACTTTCGAAACTAGCGATAGGCCTATAATTACTAGGTACCTCCTTATCCCCCGATTTATAGACCGGTGTAATTATTGCTGTTTTCCAACTCTCTGGGAATATCTTTGTTTGTTTTGACAGATTTACTACATAAGTCATTGGCTTCAACAGAAAACTTTGATATCTCTTGATTATCCTTACCAAAAAGAAGTATACTTGAAGTTTATTTTATATAGTATACTTAAGTAAAGTTCAAGTATATTTTTAAGTATACTTTATATAAATATCAGTGTAGTAGTAAGTGTACTTTTAAGTGTACTATTTCAAAACTCATTGGTACAAAATTGGCCTACTTTCTAGTTTATAAAAGTATACTTTTAAGTATACTAAGTGCTATTGAAGTGGAGATTTATGGCTCAGTGTAGGAGAAAAAACTCATTTTAAGAAAACAGCCTTTAAAAATATGCATTGTTATTGAAATCTATTGACACAAGTAGATAAAGTGATCTAAAAGGAACACTTAACAGTGTTTTTTGGATGTTTTCTTTCCACTAGTCTGAAAAAACACTTTAAAAAGCCCAAAATCTCAAACTTGACAGGTGCATAAAAAAAGCATTTTTGCCTGCAGTGTCTACCCTTAATATAGTAATTATTAACAAGAAAATAACAACAAGAAGGAGGAAAATCTTTCTTATTATTAACATAATCGACTTCAAACGGGTGTAGCATAGTCCAACAAATCATGCATCATATTTTTTTTTTTCAATTTGTCAGTTGTGACTCGTTTGATCAGCACTGATTGCATATTATTCTCAGGAGGAAGCACGTGTGAAGGAGGTAAACAACAACAACAACGCACGCACGATGGTATGGCAAGTGTAACGCATGAATCGGATATGGCTTACAATTGAAAGGAGTAAACAATTGAAACGTGTAAAACGGACAGCCCAAAAAGTCGGATATACACTCTTAAAAATAAAGGTGCTTTAAAAGGTTCTTAAAGCGATGCTATAGAAGAACATTTTTGGTTCCACAAAGAACCATTCAGTCAAAGGTTCTTTAAAGAACCATTTCTCCTTCTACCTTCTTTCACCACAGGAACAGAAAGGTTCTTCAGATGTTTAAGGTTCTATATGGAACCATTTAGACAAAAAAGGTTCTTCTATGGCATCGTGAAGCACCTTTATTTAGTGTAGTGAAGGCAACAAACCAGAATTGGGCATCAAGACCTACAGTGCAAACAAAAGTGAACTAATCCTTTAAAAGACTTGAACAACCCACATTGACCGTTGCAGTTGTTGTTCACCTCAAAGAGTTTTTCCCAATCGTTCAACCCCTCTGTGTCTCCTGTGTTTGTTCCGCAGGTCTACCAGATGGACACCGGCCATTATCTATGCAGGAACAAGTACTATGGCCGTAGTCTTTCAATTGAGGGATTTCGACATGCACTCTTTCAGTACATGCACAATGGGACGCAGCTGCGCAAGGACCTTTTCGAGCCAATCCTGAGCAAACTATGCAGCCTGAAGGCTGTCCTGGAGCGCCAGGCCTCGTACCGCTTCTACTCCAGCTCGCTGCTCATCATTTACGAGGGCAAAGACCCAGAGTCTGTGGACGGCTGGCAGAAACCATCAGAACTGCCATCAGAAAAGGAAAATCAAGCCACTCCTCTCGGTTCTGCGGAGAACCCGCCGGCCTCAGAGCCTCACACGCCTCCTCAGATGCTGAGCGTAGACGTCCGGATGATAGACTTCGCTCACAGCACCTTCAAAGGTTTCCGGGATGACCAAACCGTCCACGACGGACCTGACCGCGGCTACGTTTTCGGATTAGAGAGCCTCATCAACATTTTGCAGGAACTCCGTGACGAGAACCAGTAGCCGAGCCGAGTCGCTCCTTTAGTTGCCACCCAGCAGCTTTGACATTTTCACAGATGTTTGTAAAGATTGCACACTGACACAAACCAGTGTTTTCTGTGTCTCAATATTTCATGAGGGATTGGTGTACGCAAGAAATGGAGGTGACCTCTACCTATGAAGGTTCTTGTCTCTGCTGTCAGGAAAGAAATGGCCACTAGCCTCCCCTCAACAGAAGACGCTTTCAGTTTGTTTGTCACATGGATTCATCGCCACCATGTGGTCAGCTGAAGCTCTGCAGGAATGAATCACGAACTCAGGCCGCCTCCGCTGTCAGGGTCTCTCCAAGAGTGTGGGATTGCGTATGCGTGAACGTGTGTGTTTGCGTGAATCTGTGTGAGAAGAAAAGTCCAGGTCACATTTCACCCCCAAAAACAAAAAAGATAATTGGCATGTTGCATAAACTAAAGATGAAGATTTTCGTGACATTGTTTTCATGACGAAATCAGCCTTGAAAGCATTTCTTCCCAAATATCCAGACATGCATTGTTTTAAAACAGAATAAATAAAAAGGAATTGTACTTTCTTCACATTATACTGTACCAATGAGAGGGAAGATATGCTTAAATATAAAAATAATGTCACCGTGCAAAAACGAAAAAATCGTAATAGTTTTAAAAATACTTTCATGCAATGATTTTTTTGCAATTTCTTTATTTTTTTGGATGAGGGAGTGTGATATATTAAAGATTCTCTGTATAAACAGTATTTCTCCAGGAGTTTAAAAGGGAGCAAATCTAGCTCATAGTTGGTCAAAGCTTTACTTAGGAGTTGAGGGCATTTAAAAGGAGGTTATAAACCACTCATCTTTGATGACAAGAGGATGAATCTAGCCTTATGGCAATAGTCGAATTCACAGCTTAGCTCTCCGAGCCTATTTAACCGGTCAGATGATGCTTTTTTAATTTTATTGTTATTATATTTTGGGCATTTTGGTAGCTATCTTACTCTGTACATTTAAAGCAATCATTACATTTTAGTGTTTTTACATTTTCGTTGATCCCCTCCTCTGTGATTTTAGCAGTCGTAGGGGTTATCGGTGGGATTTAGTGTATTTGTAGTCTTGAATTTAGATTACCCTTGTGTTACAAAGTCTTTCCCTGTCAGTAACGTGGTTATCGTCACAGAGAAAAGCCTCACTGTAAAAATAAACAAGTAATTTTCTTAATCTGTCCAAATATTTAAACATCCTTAAAACAAAAAATCAAAATCAAAATCATTTTTATAAAACAAGTCTTAATATTCACTGGAAAAAAATGATTTTTTTGACGTATTTTTGTCTTGTTTTCTAGTATAAATATCATAAATATCTTGAATCAGGATGCATTTACTTGACAAGTAAAGTGACTTAAGATATTTTTTTGGTAAGAAAAATAATCTTAATTAAAAGGCTAAACAAGATTATTTTTCTTGCCCCATTGGCAGATATTTTTGCTCGTTTTAGGCAAAAACAAAGAAAAATTAGATTATTTATTTTGAAAACTAGACATAATATCTTAAGTCATTTTACTTGTTAGCTAAATGTATCTTGATTCAAATATTTGTAGATATTTATACTAGAAAACAAGACATAAATACTAAGGTAGAAAATCATTTTTATCAGTGTTTTAAACTATTTCAATCCTCAGATTATTATTTTTTTTTTTTAGTTTTAGGCATGTTTAAATATTTTTTAAAAAACAACATAAACCGATTAAGAAAGTTATTTTAGTTAGTGCTCACTAACATCCGCACTGTAAATGATTATAAACACATCACAAGAGCATGATTTTTATTTTTGTTATTCGTTTATATTTAGTTATTTCAAAGGGTTGTCTTTTAATTGCACGATACACTCTCAGAAAAAAAGACACAAAAGATGTACCTTACTTAAGCATAGGGTTGCAAAAAGGTGGAAAATTTCGAATTTCGGAAACATTCCAAAAAAAATTGAAACATTCCAGATTTTTTGGAATCTTCCATGATTTTTTTTTTTTTTGGAATCTTCCAGGATTTTTTTTTTTTTTTGTTAATCTTCCAGGGATTTTTGGAATCTTCCAGAATTTTTTTTTATTCCAGAATATTTTTGGAATCTTCCAGGACTTTTGTTCAGAATATTCCAGGATTTGTTTTTAATCTTCCAGGGATTTTTGGAATCTTCCAGGATTTTTTTTTTTTTTTTTTTTTTTTTTTAATCTTCCAGGATTTTTTTTTGGAACATTCCAGGATATTTTTTGGAATCTTCCAGGTTTTTTT
Organism: Garra rufa; assembly: GCF_049309525.1. NCBI lineage: Eukaryota > Metazoa > Chordata > Actinopteri > Cypriniformes > Cyprinidae > Garra > Garra rufa. The sequence goes on along the minus strand of NW_027394478.1, from coordinate 12,731 downwards.
GGAATCTTCCAGGGATGTTTTGGAAACTTCCAGGGATTTTTGGAACCTTCCAGGATATTTTGGGAATATTTCAGGGATTTTTGGAACCTTCCAGGATATTTTTGGAATATTCCAGGATTTTTCGGAATATTCCAGGATTTTTTTTTTTTAATATTCCTGGATTTTTTTTCCGTAATCTTCCAGGATTTTTTTTTTTAATCATCCAGGATTTTTTTTTTTTTGAGTATTCCAGGATTTTTTCGGAATATTCCAGGATTTTTTTTTTATATTCCTGGATTTTTTTTTTTATGGAATCTTCCAGGATTTTTGGAATCTTCCAAGATTGTTTTTTTAAACTTCCAGGGATTTTTGGAATCTTTCAGGATTTTTTGGAAACTTCAAGGGATTTTTGGAAGGTTTACGAAAATTTACCAGAAGTTTTCCACCCCTTTGCAACCCTACTTAAAAGGTGCATTTTGGCGCCTAAAGTGAACTAATTAGTGTCTAAATGGTATATATTAGTGCCTTTTGAAAGCGTACCTCTGCTTTTTGTCTGAGAGTGTACACAGTGACGTTTTGCCCACCATCAGCAAATGTAGCAAGATTCGTTTCTAGGTTCGTTCTTGTGAGTCCCGTCAGCAGTCGAGTGGAGAGCGTCTCCTCATCGTGACACGTCTCGCATGTTTTCTGTCTAGGTGAAGCATTTATTGCACTATGGTGTCATTGTTTTTCTCAAAAATGGGCACTTTCCTTCATTCTCTGGGAAACAGACATCATATCTCCCCGTAGTAGCAGTTGAGCAAATATATTAACTTTCATCCGTTCATTCGTCTCGTCCTACATTTATTGACTTGGATCACGTGTATAAATAATCAACATTATAAAACATGGCATCTACGCGGAGTCGTGCCGTAGGGATGTGTCTGTATTTAGACGTGTGATTTTGGTCAATAGCCATAACTGGGATACCCAGGAGTGTTTGTTTAACACCGTCGTCAGATCATTTCTGTATACGCTGAAGGGAAATATTTGAAGAACAAATGCCACGTTTCTCTCACAATGTACTCAAGTTACATTTAAGAACAGCAAGGAATACGTAACCTTTCATTTGTGTAGACGCATGAGAGAGGAACGGCATTAAAAAGAAAGAAAATGACTACCCCATCATCCTGAAAATGATCCATTTATCTTTATTGTTGTTGCATGGATGGGTATTTTTTTAGGAAAAATATAATATGACAACTTTGAATGTGAGCTATAAATTGTTTATTTAAGAAACATTGTCTTGTCTCTTTAATATTTTGTTGTTTCGCGTTGACCAAATAAACTGCAAGTTCACAAAAAAGGTTAAATACAAAGTTCTGCCATGAAACTCTTTAAAAATAAAGGTGCTTTAAAAGATTCTTCAAGCAATGCTATAGAAGAACCATTTTTGGTTCCACAAAGAACCATTCAGTCAAAGGCTCTTTAAAGAACCATCTCTTACCTTTTTATAATCTGAAGAACCCTTTATGGCACCATTTAGACATAAAAGGTTTTTCTATGGCATCGTGAAGCACCTTTATTTTTAAGAGTGTAGCGTTTGCTGTAACAGTTGCAATGCACTTCAGAAACCCTCCACCTTCCCCAGCTCCACCTGTACAGATCTGCAATGGGGTGGTTTCATGTATGTTATAAATAAACACATTAATATTGTCACGTACAATACCATGCTAAACTCATGACAGAAATAGGAATTCTGTGTACACTAGAGCTGGGCGATATGGCAAAAATATATCACAATATGGCGATATGGCAAAAATATATCACAATATGGCGATATGGAAAAAATATATCACAATATGGCGATATGGCAAAAATTTAGCACAATTTTTTTCAGAAATTTCTCGATTTTATCACGATTCTTTGTCATGTTGGTTTGACTATTTTACAAGTTGTCTGAGCAGCACAGCCAAACTAATTTCTCTCTTTTAAAACTAAAACCCCAAGGTACCAAAATACAAAATAAAAGATGGCAGATGTTTAGGCCAAAGTGGGCGAAGATAAAAATCTTTGCCATTATTTTGTCTTTGTTATTAAAAAATACAAATACACATATTATACAAATAAAACAAACAGTGCTTTAATTTATTGATTTTCAATCAATAAATTATTGATTTTCCTTTGTGTTTTGTTTTATTAGTCTACCATCAGCCAAAAAGGACAATTGTCTCATCATTTACTCACTCTCAAGTTGTTTTTAAGCATAAAACATGTTGAACATAAAACGTATTTTGAATAATGTGGGTCACCAAACAGCTGCTGGTCCCAAAGTATTTTATTTTTTCCCACTATCTAAGTGCTACTGTTATCCACATTCTTCAAAATATCTTCTTTTGTGTTCAGCACAAGATAAAAAAAATAATAGAGGTTTGGGTCAACATGTGAGTGACTAAGGTTTTGGGTGAACTGTCCCTTTAATGACAATCGGCAGCATCTTCAGCTCTTTCGCTTTAAGAGCTGCACACATCTAATATACAGACGCACAACTGTTTACTTTCACTCTTTTTTTAGACATAACCAGCTGTGTTTATGTGTAATCCTTGTGTGTTTTTGACAGTATTAGCGAATCAGATGCCAAAGATAGCTTAGTCCAGTAATCAGCCTCTGTTTGACACGTTTACAGCACACAGACGAAATAATGTTAAAACGTTATTTTAACCAGCAAGGCTTTAAAGCACATGCAAATGATGTAGTTTTTTGATTGAACTTAATATACTTGTGTTGAACAGCATATTAAGACAGGGGCACACTGTAGCACGATACTACCATGTTCATTCAAAAGCAGATCGTGGAGACATTTTGGTCGCCCACAATCAAAAATCGTCATATCGCACACCCCTAATTGTAATAATACAAATATTTAAAATCAACCAACCTGCCATTGTTAAACAATTTCTTTGAACTGAACAACTGCGATTCATTTGTACAAAACAAAACTCCACTAAAACAAATGCATTTCCTGTGAAATAGTGATGAGAGCAAAAGGCTAGAGAAGACAGCACAAATCACAACTGAAAATTATTAACCACTAACTGTTCAGAGAGACATGCTTGAAAAGCTGCTTGAGAATGAATATGCCACCCTTAACAATTGTAGATACTAGTTCAACATGTGCAGGATGAGGAATCATCAGTCAATTCAGAGAAATAAGCAGAAATTTGCTAACTGAGTTGTCATAACATGAACTTATTATAGTATTCAAAGAGGTCATTGTACCCTACTACTGGGACAAGATCAGTGGAGATCAAAATGAGAGAACAGCCTACAATTTCCGACAATTGCTCAATCCTATTTAACCTTATCCTAACCGGAGTAAAAGCGCTTAAGTTATCTAAGTACACTTCATGAATTAAATTCTGACGCACATTTGAAAAAGAAGACTGTTCTGTCTGTCTTTGTACACTATATTGCCAAAAGTACTCTAATGAACAGGTTTGACTACTTCAGTAATTTCCGTGAGTACAAATCTTAATGTTTAACCATATAATGATACTCTAGGGAATTTTGTACTTCTAATATAATAGCAACAGTTTGGGCAGGACCCTTTCTATTCTAACATGGCAATGCCTCTGTGTATAAGGCAATGTTCAAACAGAAATGATTGATTCAGTCAGTGTGGAAGAACTCGAGTGGTCTGCATAAAGCCAAGTCCTAATCTCGGTTGAACACCTCTGGTGTGACTTTAAATGCAGACCTTGAGCCAAAAACTCCAAAACCAAACACCAATGACTTGTACATACACTTTATGGGCAAAAGTATTGGGACACCCCTATCTTTAGAACAGAAAAATGCACTTTCAAAACTGTGGCAACAAAGACGGAAACATAATTCATGTATTTAAAAATGTATTTCCATCTCTGTTGCACCAATGTTGTAAGTGTCTACCCATACGTACAAGTCATTGGTGTTTGTTGATGAGTTTTTAGCTCAAGGTCTGCATTGAAAGTCACTCCAGAGGTGTTCAACTGGGATTATATGTGACTTGGCTTTATGCAAACCAGCCAAGTTCTTCCACACTGACTGAATCAGTCATTTCTGTTTAAACCTTGCTTTATACACACTTATGTTAACTCATGTTAGAAGAGAAAAGGATTGTGTCCAAATTGTTATATGCTATATAATTAGAAGCACACAATCTCCTTAGAATATCATTATATGCTTAAAAATTAAGATTTGTACTCATGGAAATGGAAAGTGTTCAAACCTGTTCATTAGAAGGGGGTTTGCCAATACTTTGGGAAATGTAGTGATAGATTCGTATTTAAAAGCACATTCTGTGTAAAGCTCAGTGAAATTGCTTTTGTTTGGGTTTAATTTAGCATTTCTTTTTCTAGTATTTTCATCATCACTGATCTGTGATGCAGAGGTGGGACCAAGTCATTGTTTTGCAAGTCACAAGTAACTCTGGAGTCTTTGCTTTCAAGTCTCGAGTCAAGACGGACAAGTCCAAGCCGAGTTGCAAGTCCTCAACTTTACGCTTCAAGTCCTAAACAAGTAATAAGTGCTGTTTGACCAAATTGGTGTGTCTGTATTAATTACTACAGTGAATTTAAAGTCAATAATAGTCTATAGTAAATGTAATTATAAAATATGTAATAATTAGTGGTGTTTCATTGAGGAATTAATCATTGTTGGTCAACAAATATAGGCCTAATTGAATAAATAATTTATTTTATTTTTTTTTTAAGTTTCATTTGTTAACGATTTAGTGATTCTAATGGATCAATTGAGTCAAATATGTATGATTACGGTGCATGATTTCTGGCTAAATACATTTAGTCTGTAAAATGGGCATCAGACTTGTCACAGGGTCAAGTCCAAGTCAAGTCTGGAGTCATTGATGTCCAAGTCCAAGTTGAGTCGCAAGTCTTCTTTAATTATGTCAAGTTACAAATCATCAAATTTGGGACTGGAGTCCATGCTGTGATGTGTATCATGTAACTACTACTCCACTATTGCAAACACATCATTTTAAAGGTCCAAATCATGCTTTGACATACTGTAAGATCAACACATACATTACACATGTCTTTGTGTTTTTATGGAGTTCTTGAAACTCACAGAGTACTGACAGAATCAGAGAACCAGTTAATCACACAGAAAATGTGCAAAACAGATCATAGACATTTTACATTTGCAGTATGCATAATAAATTATAAATACATTTTATAGACCAATTTAGAGCAGTCGTTGCAGAAAAACACTGGTGACAAGTGGAGGTAAACAGGTGAAATCCATGGAATAAGAGAAAAAAAAATATTGTGCTTTTAATGTCAAAATTGCAATGCATATCATTTTAATAAAACACTGTCATCAAAGACACAGACTTTTAAACGGACGTACTATGGATGAAAACTGCTATGATTACTCTGCTTTTAAAGCATAAATTTGATATATGCTGTTCATTGGGGACATGCTGTATGAGCCCTACAGTTACAGCATGAAATATATTTAAACATATTACTATGAACATTTTTACATAACATTTATTCATTTTATCTCACAGTTCTGACTTTATCCATAAATCTATATTTATATCTTCTAATTCTGACTTTATAACTCGATGTAACTCAAAAATGTCATTTTTGATTAGTAATATGCATTGTTAAGAACTTAATTTGGACAACTTTAAAGGTGATTTTCTCAGTATTTAGATTTTTTGCACCCTCAGATTCCAGATATTCCAATAGATGTATCTCGGCCAAATATTGTCCTATCCTAACAAACCATACATCAATAGAAAGCTTATTTACTGAGCTTTCATATGATGTATACATCTTAGTTTTGTAAAATTTAACCTTATGACTGGTTTTGTGCTCCAGGGTCACATATGAATATAAACATGTAAATACATTTAAATATAAACATATATTTAATAAATATACAAAGTACACTTTGATATATTATGTAAACAAAAAAACAAACAAAAAACAATTTTCAATGCAATTAATCGTTTGACAGCACTTAAAAGTTTCAAGTTAGGTTTTTGATGACATCTGGTGGACACTTAGAGGAAGTCAACCATTTCAAGTCAGTGTTGAACACAAAATGAATAAATTATGAAATGATTAAGAAGAAGACAGAAGTGTCAGCATCCAACTAAAGCCATTTCTAGTTATGTTCTCATCAGAAATAGTGCTCATCTAATAGTATTCAGCTGGTCATATGATCTGTCCATACTATGCATACGTATGTAGAAATGCAGCTGGTTGACTTTTCTTATGGAGTTGATTCTGTTCTTATTCACTTCCGCGCCACGTTGTTATGAAATGATTGGTCCATGTGGCCGCCTGTGTCATTCTAATGGGGGGAAACCAGAGACAATATAACGGTTAATCCATTTGTTTGCTTATAATAAGCAACGTAAGGTATTATGTCGTAAATACATAGCTATAAAATACTTTTCAATCGTTTAAAAGATGTTTGCAAGACGTTAAATCTTACGTAATGTAAGGCAAATTTCCAGTGGTACCTTTGCAAAAGTGGTACAGTCCAGTGACCCGTGACGACACAGATCTAGAGCCGCGTCATCAATACGGAACTAAACTGACTTCATCACAGAATATTGTTATAGACCTGCAAATCTGACATAGAGACACCCGCTTAAAGCGTAAAAAGAGTTTATCTGTGGAAGTTCCTTTGTTTTGTTGACCATTTGAAGATAATAATTCAACCAGAGCAGCAGGTGTATCGGTTACTGGGTGAGTTTGTCATTAAATCATGAAACATGAGCTTGAAGTAACGTTACAGTAGCAGAACACATTGATACAATAATTGTTACACATAACGTTAATTGTTAAATTGTATTCGTTATATTTTATATTTTAAAATAGATTGTTGTAATTATCGTGTTAGCTGTAAACTGATTAAAATACAAAATGAATTACAAAAATAAAATATTATTTATAATGGGAATATATATGGAAACTCCATCAGTATCGTTATAAAAATCACCCCATTGTTTTACATTTGTCATTTTATCATTGGCAGTTTGTGTTATCTCATGGTTTTCATAGGTTTGGTGTTATTCAAAAATGTTGGTAATATTAATAATAACTAAAACTTTTAAACACTTGCTTGTCTGAATGTCCCCTCTGCTTTTCTGATGTATCTTGTTTGCCAATTGCTTGTATTATTTGTTTTTCTGCTTGTATTATTTTGTAAAAGTGACCTTGGGTTCTTGAAAGGCGCTATAAAAAATTAAACATATTATTATTATTATTATTATTAATAAAGAAGGAGTTAGTGGGACTGTAGTATAAAATATCAGTCAAGTTAAAGATGAGTCGTTGTTAGAGAGATGATTTTCAGGTATTCCAGGTGTGTTCGGTGGGTGTGTTCTCTTGGAACGTAAAGGTAAAGGTATCAAATATTTTCCTTTGTGATGATCAGAGTACAAGTGTCCGAAGCCCTTTATGTACACTGATATAATTAGGACTTGTTAAATCTGTTAGTTCCACTATACTGTTTGGTTTCTCTCTGTCATACTTTTTTTTTTTTTTTTAGATTATATGTATAATTGTATTTATTTGTAATTTTTAAATTCCACCTTTTGTGTTTAATATTATTTGTTATGCACTAAGGATCTGAGAGTAATGCAATTTTAATTCTCTGTATGTCCTAACTCTAGCACCCTCTATTCTAATTCTATTCTAAAACAAAGAAAAAGCTTGCCCTTTTAGACTTATTTTCTATTAATTTACTTACTTGTTTTCTTAAAAAAAACACAACAACAAATCTAATTAACACTTGCTTCTCGGTTCTTTTTGTATTCTATTTCTATTTATTTACTCACTGCTTGTTTTCTTAAAAAACAAAAAAGCAAACCAAAAAACAAACAATCAAAAAAGCAAAAAAAAAAAAAAAAAAAAAAAAAAAAAAACACTAACACTAGCTTCTCGGTTCTCGTTGTATTCTATTTCTATTTATTTACTCACTGCTTGTTTTCTTAAAAAACAAAAAAGCAAACCAAAAAACAAACAATCAAAAAAGCAAAAAAAAAAAAAAAAAAAAAAAAAAAACTAACACTAGCATCTCGGTTCTCGTTGTATTCTATTTCTATTTATTTACTTACTGCTTGTTTTCTTAAAAAAAAAAAAAAAAACTACAACAAAAAAAGCAAACAAAAACCAAAAAAAAAAACTAACTAACACTAGCTTCTATTCTATTAATTTATTTACTGCTTGTTTTCTTAGAACAAAAAAAAACAACAAAAAATAAAAAAAATATAACAACAAAAAAAGAGCAAACAAAAAATAACTAAAACTAGCTTTTCGATTCTTGTTGTATTCTTTCTCTATTAATTTACTCACTGCTTGTTTTCTTAAAAAACAAAAAAACAAACCAAAAAACAAACAATCAAAAAAGCAAAAAAAAAAAAAAAAAAAAACAACACTAGCTTCTCGGTTCTAGTTGTATTCTATTTCTATTTATTTACTTACTGCTTGTTGTCTTTAAAAAAAAAAAAACTACAACAAAAAAAGCAAACAAAAACCAAAAAATAACTAACTAACACTAGCTTCTATTCTATTAATTTACTTACTGCTTGTTTTCTTAAAAAAAAGCAAAAAAAACAAAAACAAAAAAAAACTTACTAACACTAGTTTCCCGGTTCTTGTTGTATTCTTTCTCTATTAATTTACCTACTGCTTGTTTTCTTAAAAAAAAAGCAAAAAAAAAAACTTACTAACACTAGTTCCCCTTCAGTCGAATCACTTCGACGTTACATGGGATCTCGCCTGAGAGACCGATCATCTCTGAGCCTTATATAAAAAAGGCCAATTGCAAATTGGCGAGTGGACGTGCGCGTCGGCCACTCCCCCGTACATACGGGTATATAAGATGGCGGCGCACATCACTCAAACAGAATTTCGCTTTCAGAGCCTTCATGCTCAAGCCTTCTGCTTCTCCAAAAGAAGAAAACTTCACGTTCCTGCTGCTGCTCTTCTCTGCTGGTGTGCGCCGATCGAATAAGAGACAATCTACTGAAAGAGTGAATTTCTCGGCGCCGCCAGCGGGGTCCCGCGGGCGGCCGTTTTCACGGCCACAAAAAGCCTCCTGCTCTCCAGCGAGCAAGCCCCATTGAGTGCACAGTGGTGCCGCGGTTTCCTCCCTGGGCAGACCGGGACTAAAAGAGCAATTTCTCACGGCTGTGTAAAGACGTTCTTTTCAGAATGGCTTTCCGGCCGTGCGCTTCTGGGTGCGGCGGTTACCTCACCTCACTGGACGGACATGAAAGCTGCTTCGTATGTCTGGGCATCGAACATGCTGAAGCAGCTTTCACGGATGGTTCATGCATTCATTGCGAAAGCATGACCATGGGTATGCTGAGGACCCGCCGCTCGCTCGCGGGCAGGCCCCTCTTCGCGCCCCACGGCCCGCGAAGCTTTTCCGCCGCTGTGGCGAGGCACGAGGGGGAATTCCGAGTCACGGTGCCGAACGTTCCGCCGGCTCCAAAAGCCCTGCGGTCTTCCGCCCGCCAGCATACCCCCGTCGAGATGCCGAAGCAGTACACCTCCCCGCCAGCCGGGCTGGGCGTCTCCTTTGGCGCTCCACAGGGGGAAGAGATGTCAGTCGCTGCGTCAGAGGGAGAGTCAGGGAGTGAGGACGCTCTTCCGGCGGCGCGGCGCCCCTCCGCGGTTGCTGCGCCGTCGGACACAGACTCCGAGCTCTCGGCTATGCTTCTCCGAGCCGCCAGGGGGATCGGTCTGGAGGTTACTCCATCGCCCTCGGCCGATCCTTCTCGGCTGGGCGACTGGTTCCTGGGGACGGCTCCGGCGGCATCGCCTCGCCCTCCCCCGGTGCCATTCTTCCCGGAGGTGCACGAGGAGTTGGTTAAGACCTGGCGGGCGCCCTTTTCATCTTGCCCGCTGCCCAGCTCCTCTCCCCTCGCCACCCTTGATGGCGGGGCGGCCAGGGGATATGTGTCGGTTCCCCAGGTCGAGCGCGCTGTGGCAGTGCAACTCTGCCCGCGTGGCGCCGCCACCTGGCGGGACCGACCGCGTCTCCCCTCCAAGGCCTGCGAGCGCTCGTCCGCCCTTGCGGGCCGCGCCTTTCACTCAGCGGGCCAGGCCGCCTCGGCCCTGCATGCGATGGCAGCCCTGCAGGTCTACCAGGCCAAGGGGTTGAAACAGCTGCACGAGGGTGGTCCTGACCAAGGCACGATGCAGGAACTCCGCGCTGCCACCGACTTCGCCCTTCGTGCGACGAAGGTCGCGGCACGGGCCCTTGGTCAGGTGATGTCCACGGCTGTGGTCCAGGAGCGACACCTATGGCTCTCTCTGGCCCAGATGGCAGATACCGACAAAGCACGCTTTCTCGACGCTCCCATCTCCCAGAGTGGCCTTTTCGGCGACGCTGTCGAGGACTTTGCCCACCAGTTCTCGGCAGCCCACAGACAGACGGAGGCGGTTAAACACATCTTGCCCCGCCGCAAAGCTTCCATCCCGCTGCCGGAGGCACCACCTCCGCCTGCACGTCGCCGAGCGCGCCCCCCTGCAGCCGCAACATCTACGGCTCCCCCCTCCGCGGAGGCCCACGACGCCAGGTCGGCGAGAAGGGCCCGCAAGCGCAGAGCCAGCCGCAGGAGAGTGGCGCCGCCCGCGGCAAAGGGACCGGCCCGAAACACTCGCAAGAAAACTGCGAAACGTCCCTGACGCGGGCCTCTACAGGTGATTGAGACTGCTCTTTAGGGGATGCTAACATCTAACGCTCCCCGCTCCCGGTGGAGGGCCGGGAGCCTCTGTGTACTTCAATGCTGCCGTCGGCCATCGGTTGACGGTACCCACATTTTCTCAAAAAGAGCAAATTTCTCACCTCTGGCTTCGGCCTCGAGTTTCCTTCCTGAGCAGCACTTACACTCCTCGGAACCAGACTCGCGGCCGGTCTTCGCCAGTGCGGGATCCAGGGAAGAAGGTAAGCACTGCTTAGTGCAGTTAGACATTTTTCCAGGTTGTTCATCCTTCTGGGTTCTGTCTCCTTCCCTGTCTCCCCATAGGCTGCCCCACCACGGTCACGTCGGTCAACGTTCCGTTGATACCACTACGCTGGTTGATACGGACGGTACGGCCCGGCCCCAGGCGTCCGCCCAGACTCAGAGGTACCCCTTACATTCTTATTCGGGCAGGCGTGCCTCTGTTCTGCCTGCGGAGGTCGCGTTCCTACTGGCGAAGAACGCGATCCAGCCTGTCCCTCCCCCGGGCCGAAGTCGGGATCTCTCAGTAAAGCCCGACTTCACGTGTCCAGTTAATGTGGTGGGTTAATATCCGCCCTGGATGGAGCTCTGTCCCGATCCCTTTCAGGCTGTCGGCACACTCGCTCACGACGAAGCACATACAGGTATGTTTCCGTCTCCAGGGCTGGGTTGCAGCCATCTGCCTGAAGGGCACCCGCTGTCGCGTCTCGATTCTCCCCGATGCACACCCCCTCGTCGGTCTGCTCCGGGGGTCGAGCTCTTCAGCGTGAGGTGCTTCCATTTGGCCAGTCCCCCTCCTTCCTGCCTTTTTTAGGCCATGGGAGCTCCCCTGTCCCCTCTTCGGCAGACAGGACTTCGCATCATCAACCGTCTCTTCGACTGGTGCTTTGCCAGCCCACTCGTGAGTTCCGTTGTGCGAACTTGGGGACCTGGTGCTTCGGCACCCCCGCCATCTGGTCCTTCAGGCCAACCGAAGGAATTCGTTCCCTCGGTCGGGAGCCCGACTCGGTCCACAAGACAGCCCGCCTTACTACCAAGAGCGCGCAGTCAGTGCTGTAGTTCCTGAGTCAATCAGGCACAACATAGCGGTCCTCTCAAATTTGAGGCTCCTGGGGCACATGACAGCTCTAAGCCGCTTAAGAGCCGCTAAGCTTGTTCATGTGAGACTGCTTCAGCACGATCGAGTCCCATGATGGGCATGGCATCTCGGCCCACTCCGGACTGGCGTTTTCCCGCAGTTTGGCCGACAAGCCAGCCCGTGGCTTACCACGGGTTGGGTTGCCATGTACGACAGAGGCTTACAACCTCCCCATCTGCTCCCATGGAGTCCAACGTGGCAGATTTTGCTACTTGCCATTCACTTGAAGCAGGGAAACTCAACCGTGCAGCCTATCGGCTCTCACGGCAGTCCACCCACCAGCAGGATGGCGACTCCACCCCGTGACGCAGCTAGTTTGGAGTATATCGGTAGGCCAGCCACATCCGCTCGTCTTCCGATTCCTCTCATTGCCAGCTGCCTCTTTCAGAGTAACGCTTCCTTTAAGAGGGTAGAATACCGACAAGCTCAGGTTCCTCAGAGGTGCTTAGAACGCACCTCATACCTCTTGGACCTCCCCGTCGCCTTCCAGGGCCGCGGGTCGCTCCATTGGAGCCACTGGCCTCAGTCGAGCTAAGATTCCTGTCATTAAGACAGCGCTCCTGACTGCCCTGGCTCCCATTAAGAGGGCCTACAAGCTTCTCTGCCAGCAAAGTGTGTCGAGAAATTCGGGCCCGGCGTCTTCCACGTTACCGTCGAGACCCCGGCCCGGTGCCCAAGGTTCCCACCACGCCTTTCCGCGATCAGGTGGTGAATCTGCAAGCTCTGCGCTGGAGGAGGCAGACCCAGCCTTGCGATGTTGTGTCGTTAAATATGTGAAACTTGAATCACTCGGCACTTCAGCCGCACCAAGCAGCTTCATCTGCCTCGGGATTCAGCAGAAAGGGAATGCTCCCCGAACTGAGGTTGGCTAAATGGGTG
>NW_027394477.1:0-26166 GCF_049309525.1 Garra rufa | reverse complement strand
AAAGAGATTCAGCTTGCATTGCCTGAAACAACTTTGTTCTGCGCTGAAAAGCTGTTTTCTGACATTTCAGGGTCTAACTTCAAAAATCATGCAAATCACTTCTAACACCTTCAGATATGTTTCTCTGTGTTGCAAAATAGGTTTTAGTCATGCAAAGAGTGTAAATTTAAAGTGGGACAGAGATTCAGCTTGCATTGCCTGAACCAACTTTGTTCTGCGCTGAAACGCTGTTTCCTGACATTTCAGTGTCTAACTTCAAAAATCATGCAAAACACTTCTAACACCTTCGGATATGTTTCTCTGTGTTGCAAAATAGGTTTTATTCATGCACAGAGTGTAAATTTAAAGTGGGACAGAGATTCAGCTTGCATTGCCTGAACCAACTTTGTTCTGCGCTGAAACGCTGTTTTCTGACATTTCAGGGTCTAACTTCAAAAATCATGCAAAACACTTCTAACACCTTCAGATATGTTTCTCTGTGTTGCAAAATAGGTTTTATTTATGCACAGACTGCAAATTTAAAGTGGGTCAGAGATTCAGCTTGCATTGCCTGAACCAACTTTGTTCTGCGCTGAAAAGCTGTTTTCTGACATTTCAGGGTCTAACTTCAAAAATCATGCAAATCACTTCTAACACCTTCAGATATGTTTCTCTGTGTTGCAAAATAGGTTTTATTCATGCACAGAGTGTAAATTTAAAGTGGGACAGAGATTCAGCTTGCATTGCCTGAACCAACTTTGTTCTGCGCTGAAACGGTGTTTTCTGACATTTCAGGGTCTAACTTCAAAAATCATGCAAAACACTTCTAACACCTTCAGATATGTTTCTCTGTGTTGCAAAATAGGTTTTATTCATGCACAGACTGCAAATTTAAAGTGGGACAGAGATTCAGCTTGCATTGTCTGAACCAACTTTGTTCTGCGCTGAAACGCTGTTTTCTGACATTTCAGGGTCTAACTTCAAAAATCATGCAAAACACTTCTAACACCTTCAGATATGTTTCTCTGTGTTGCAAAATAGGTTTTATTCATGCACAGACTACAAATTTAAAGTGGGACAGAGATTCAGCTTGCATTGCCTGAACCAACTTTGTTCTGCGCTGAAACGCTGTTTTCTGACATTTCAGGGTCTAACTGCAAAAATCATGCAAAACACTTCTAACACCTTCAGATATGTTTCTCTGTGTTGCAAAATAGGTTTTATTTATGCACAGACTGCAAATTTAAAGTGGGACAGAGATTCAGCTTGCATTGCCTGAACCAACTTTGTACTGCGCTGAAAAGCTGTTCCCTTTTGAAAGCTACAGTCGATGCTGCGCTGCTAAGCGCTATGGGAACGTCTTTAGAAGTGACCAGCTGTGAATATTGTGTGTAAAACGTCAATACAATTGACTAGACGGCAGTATAGCCTCGGTTGGTGACGTCACCGGAGCGCACGCGCACAAGGCTATAAATAGATGAGCCACAGGTGCATCGTCAGGTCTTTTGTTTTCAGATCACTCTGTGCATGTGTGCGTCAAAGAACTCTCTCTCTAACTCATCTTTTGATCTTTGTTAGGAGTTAGTTTTTGCTAGGCAGTGTACAGAAAATTTCACTCTTTTCTATCTTTTTTCTCTCAAGTTAAATCAAAGAGTTTAAAGAGAAAAAAAGAGTAAAAATGAGTCTACAAACCAGTAAGCGTTGTGTTCCTCCATGCTCCCGTCCCATTTCGGAGCTGGATACACACGATTACTGTTTTGTTTGTTTGGATCTAAATGACGAGCAAGAGACGGGTCAGTCCCTTTCGCTTGCCACGTCACCAGATCCTAATATCCACTCTCGTGATCTCGAAGCGCGCTCCGGTGCTTCTTCGGTTCTCGAGGGGGATAACATATCTCTTGGCTCGTCATAGCACGAGCAGCCAGCCTCTGAGCATTCCTCTCGCGGAAAGAGATCTGTTGAGGAATTGTTAGAGGTGGTTACTCGCGCCGTGGACAGGTTGCAGCTTGACTGGCCACGCGAATAAGAGATCCCCAAACACAGTAGATTTGTGGATTATACTTCTCATGTACTTCTCGTGTCTTTGTGCCTTCGACGTCGACTTTTTCGACTATCGTGGGTGTGAAGTCGCGGGGATATATGGAGATATCGGGTGAAAGGGACGCTCGCGAGCTATCTCTCGCCCGAATTTACATCGTCTATAAAGAAACCTACCCTCCCCACTAAACCATGTAGCACAACATCAGCTTAGTGGGTAAAGTTTATCAAGCTGCAGGTCAGGCTGGTGCTGCGTTGCACACTATAGCAGTGTTACAGGCGTACAAGGCTGATTTATTGAAGGATTTGAGTGTGTCTCTCCGTGCAATCAAGCAAACGGCTCGCGCCAGCGGCCGCTCTTTGAGTGCTTTGATCAGCGCGGAGAGGCTGCTGTGGCTGAATCTGACAGGAATTAAAGAAAGAAAACTGTTTTTTCCTGTTAGATTCCCCCGTTTCTCCCTCCGGTTTATTTGAAAACCTGGTTAATACCATTGTTGACATATATAAGGAGGTAAAGAGACAAGATGAAGTATTTGTGCATTTCTTCCTCGCCGCACTCAAGGGGAGGGGCCGTCTAACACAGTCCCGCCCCGGTCCTTCAACATCTAGGGAGGTTAAAAAGCAGAGCGTGGCTTAGCGTGCTCCCCCTCGTAGAGACTGGGAACAGGCTCACTGCGCCCAGCAACCTCCCAAGCAAGACCTCAGGACTATTATTAACAAAAATAGAAAGTCCTGATGGTCTGGTATCTACGGTGAGGGTAGTTCCCCGCGGGATGTGGCGTGTTTAACATCTTCGCCACTTCCCGATGCCCTCATAAAACCTCTCCATCCCCGCCACTTCTCGTGCCTCGGGGGGCAGCGGTTTCCAGCGAAATGTTAGATGTTCTGTCGTTTCCAGCTGTCATTCTGGACGCTGAACATCTAACATGCCCTCAAAAGGAAGTATTAAAATTAAAACTAAATTAATACCACTCTCAGAGTCTGGCAGCGTGTAAAGCTTCTGCCAGGCATCTCTTTGTGGGGTTTAAGCACAGTACAGATAGGATATAAAATCCAATTTATCAGTCATCTTCTGCGTCTCAACGGCGTGGTTTACACTTCCGTGAAACCGGAACTGATGCACGTACTGTCACAACAGCTACAAAATCTTCTGAGCAAAGAGGCCATAGAGCATGTTCCTCTTTCAGTAAGAGAGTCGGGCTATTAAAGCAGATACTTCCTGGTTCCCAAAAAGAATGGGGGGCTGCGTCCAATCTTAGATCTTCGAGGCTTAAACCATTCAGTTAAAGCGCTCAAGTTCAAGATGTAAACTGTCAAGACGGTCGTGACGCAGATTCAACATCATGATCGGTTCGTCACGATCGATCTGAAGGACGCATATTTTCGCATAGAAATATTGCCACAATAAAGGAAATACCTGAGGTTCGCTTTCGGGGGCGAAGCGTACCAATTTCGGGTTCTTCCATTCGGCCTAGCCTTGTCACCCGCACATACACAAAATGCATGGATGCAGCACAGGGCTCCATCACGACCCCTGGGCATTCGCATTTTGGACTACATAAACAATTGGTCAATTCTGAGCACAATCGCGAGAGATGGAGATCCATCACGAGACATCGTGTTAGCTCATCTGGTTTCTCTAGGGTTGAGACTCAACACCAAGGAAAGTGTTCTTTCTCCTGCCTTGAGAATGACTTATTTCGGAATCGTTTGGGATTCGATTACGATGTGGGCGTAGCAGTCTCCCGCTCGAATCGAGACCATTCGGCAGACCATGACCAAAGGCAGGCCAGACCAAGAATGCACTGTTCGTCAGTACCAACAATGTTAGGTTTCATGGCATCAGCATCCACGGTGATTCCTTTGGGGCTGTTGCACATGAGACAGTTTCAGTTGTGGTTAAAAGCCGGAGGATTTTATCCAAGAGCCAATCCTTTAAGGCAAATAAAAGTGGCGCGCCGCAATGGCTTCGTACACTATCTCCGTGGTTCAGACCCCGGTTCCTCACCTTGGGTCCCACTCTAGAGGCTCCATGTCGTCGCGAACTGCTAACGACGGATGCCTCCCTGATGGGCTGGGTAGCGACCTTAAATGGTCGTCCAGCTTAAGGGGCATGGGAGGGCCGTCAGCTTGTTTGGCACATCAGCTGCCTCGAGTTGATGGCTATATTTCTGGCTCTGAAATATTTTCTCCTTCAATTAAGGGGCTGTTATGTCCTAGTGCGGGTGGACAACACAGCGGCAGTCTCTTACATAATCACCAGGGAGGTCTATGTTCTCGCAACCTGAACAGGATAGCGAGACAGACTTTTCTCTGGGCCCAAGGAAAGTTCCTGTCACTCAAGGCAGTTTACATTCCAGGGCACTTGAATGTGGGAGCAGACTTGCTGTCCAGACAGACATTACCGACGGGCGAGTGGAAACTCCACCCGGAAGTAGTGAATCTGATATGGACCAGATGTTATCAAGCGGAAGTGGACCTCTTCGCCTCCGAACAGACAGCGCAATGTCCCCTTTACTTCTCTCTGAGTCACCCAGCTCCGTTGGGTCTGGATGCGATGGCGCACTCATGGCCCAATATGCGCCTGTATGCGTTTCCTCCAGTCTCTCTGCTCCCGGGGGTTCTAGCCAAAGTTCGCCAGCAAGGGTCTTGCCTCTTATTGATAGTGCCGCGTTGGCCGAACAGAGTATGGTTCTCGGAGATAATATCTCTCCTCGACGGCTCGCCTTGGGCGATTCCGGAGAGGAGGGACCTTCTATCGCAGGCGGGGGTAACGATATTCCACCCCAGGCCCGACCTGTGGAAACTTCATGTTTGGCCCCTGAGGGGAACCAACTGAGGGACACTGGGCTTTCACCTGCCGTTATTGAGACCATCCTAAGTGCTAGGGCTCCCTCCACTAGGAGATATTATGCCATTAATGGGGTGTTTTTTTGAAAGGTGGTGTGCAGAACACAATGTAGATCCAGTTAACTGCCAGATTGCTTCAGTACTGGACTTCATGCAAGGTAAGTATCAACAGGCACATGTCCTGCTACTCTTAGGGTTTATGTGGCCGCTCTTTCGGCTTGCCACGCCTTAATTGATGGTGCACCACTTGGGAGACACCCTCTGATCTCTCGCTTCCTCTTTGGAGCCAGACGACTGAGGCCTCCAGTTAAGACTAAGATCCCTTCTTGGGACTTATCTAAAGTCCTTGAGGGTCTAGTTCGAGCCCCTTTGAACCGCTAGAGTCAGCGTCTGATAAACTTCTGACTTTGAAATGGTTTTTCTAATGGCAATAACCTCTATGAAGAGAGTTGGGGATATGCAGGCTCTGTCTATCTCGACATCCTGTCTAGACTTTACCCCGGGAATGGTGAAAGTGATTTTGCATCCTCATCCTGATTACCTGCCCAAGATTCCATTCTCGGCTGTTCATCCGGTCATTCTTGAAGCCTTCTTCCTCCACCGTTTTTAACGCCGGAGCAGGAGGTATCTCATAGACTGTGTCCAGTCCGTGCTCTTCAGGCTTACGTCCACCGCACTAGCCAGTGGTGTAAGTCGGAGCAACTTTTCTTCTGTTATGGTGTCCATAACAGAGGGGCAGCTGCCTCCAAGCAGACTATGTCTCATTGGGTCAGGGATGCTATTGTTCTTGCCTATGAGGCGCGCGGTCAAGCTTCGCCTATAGGTCTACGGGCTCACTCCACCAGAGGGGTCGCCTCGTCCAATGCGTTGGCAAGGGGTGCTCCCCTGCAACAAGTCTGTGATGCGGCAGGGTGGTCCTCTCCGCACACATTCTTAAGATTTTATAGTTTGGATGTTCATGCCACTCCGGGCTCTCATGTCCTTGAGTCAACATCACAAGCTAATGTCTAGGACTCGTACGCTCTTGTGAAACACACCTGCACAGCCGTAGGGGTCCAGACATATTCAAGCACGGCGGCGTGGGTATTCTCGTTCCCATAGCGCTTAGCAGCGCAGCATCGACTGTAGCTTTCAAAGGGGAACAAATCTCGGGTTACTTGAATGTAACCTTGTTCCCTGAGAAAGCGGAACGAGATGCTGCGCTACTTTGCCGTGCTGAAGATGTCCCAGGACTGCTCTTCAGACAAAATATCCTGACGATGCACCTGTGGCTCATCTATTTATAGCCTCGTGCGCGTGCGCTCCGGTGACGTCACCAACCGAGGCTATACTGCCGTCTAGTCAATTGTATTGACGTTTTACACACAATATTCACAGCTGTCACTTCTAAAGACGTTCCCATAGCGCTTAGCAGCGCAGCATCTCGTTCCGCTTTCTCAGGGAACAAGGTTACATTCAAGTAACCCGAGATTTGTTTTCTGACATTTCAGGGTCTAACTTAAAAAATCATGCAAATCACTTCTAACACCTTCAGATATGTTTCTCTGTGTTGCAAAATAGGTTTTAGTCATGCACAGAGTGCAAATTTAAAGTGGGACAGAGATTCAGCTTGCATTGCCTGAACCAACTTTGTTCTGCGCTGAAACGCTGTTTCCTGACATTTCAGGGTCTAACTTCAAAAATCATGCAAAACACTTCTAACACCTTCAGATATGTTTCTCTGTGTTGCAAAATAAGTTTTATTGATGCACAGACTGCAAATTTAAAGTGGGACAGAGATTCAGCTTGCATTGTCTGAACCAACTTTGTTCTGCGCTGAAACGCTGTTTTCTGACATTTCAGGGTCTAACTTCAAAAATCATGCAAAACACTTCTAACACCTTCAGATATGTTTCTCTGTCTTGTAAAATAGGTTTTATTCATGCACAGACTGCAAATTTAAAGTGGGACAGAGATTCAGCTTGCATTGCCTGAACCAACTTTGTTCTGCGCTGAAACGCTGTTTTCTGACATTTCAGGGTCTAACTTCAAAAATCATGCAAAACACTTCTAACACCTTCAGATATGTTTCTCTGTGTTGCTGTGTTGCAAAATAGGTTTTAGTCATGCACAGAGTGTAAATTTAAAGTGGGACAGAGATTCAGCTTGCATTGCCTCAACCAACTTTGTTCTGCGCTGAAACGCTGTTTCCTGACATTTCAGGGTCTAACTTCAAAAATCATGCAAATCACTTCTAACACCTTCAGATATGTTTCTCTGTGTTGCAAAATAGGTTTTATTCATGCACAGACTGCAAATTTAAAGTGGGACAGAGATTCAGCTTGCATTGCCTGAACCAACTTTGTTCTGCGCTGAAACGCTGTTTTCTGACATTTCAGGGTCTAACTTCAAAAATCATGCAAAACACTTCTAACACCATCAGATATGTTTCTCTGTGTTGCAAAATAGGTTTTATTCATGCACAGACTGCAAATTTAAAGTGGGACAGAGATTCAGCTTGCATTGCCTGAACCAACTTTGTTCTGCGCTGAAACGCTGTTTTCTGACATTTCAGGGTCTAACTTCAAAAATCATGCAAAACACTTCTAACACCTTCAGATATGTTTCTCTGTGTTGCAAAATAGGTTTTATTCATGCACAGACTGCAAATTTAAAGTGGGACAGAGATTCGGCTTGCATTGCCTGAACCAACTTTGTTCTGCGCTGAAACGCTGTTTTCTGACATTTCAGGGTCTAACTTCAAAAATCATGCAAAACACTTCTAACACCATCAGATATGTTTCTCTGTGTTGCAAAATAGGTTTTATTCATGCACAGACTGCAAATTTAAAGTGGGACAGAGATTCAGCTTGCATTGCCTGAACCAACTTTGTTCTGCGCTGAAACGCTGTTTTCTGACATTTCAGGGTCTAACTTCAAAAATCATGCAAAACACTTCTAACACCTTCAGATATGTTTCTCTGTGTTGCAAAATAGGTTTTATTCATGCACAGACTGCAAATTTAAAGTGGGACAGAGATTCAGCTTGCATTGTCTGAACCAACTTTGTTCTGCGCTGAAACGCTGTTTTCTGACATTTCAGGGTCTAACTTCAAAAATCATGCAAATCACTTCTAACACCTTCAGATATGTTTCTCTGTGTTGCAAAATAGGTTTTATTCATGCGCAGAGTGTAAATTTAAAGTGGGACAGAGATTCAGCTTGCATTGCCTGAACCAACTTTGTTCTGCGCTGAAACGCTGTTTTCTGACATTTCAGGGTCTAACTTCAAAAATCATGCAAAACACTTCTAACACCTTCAGATATGTTTCTCTGTGTTGCAAAATAGGTTTTATTCATGCACAGACTGCAAATTTAAAGTGGGACAGAGATTCAGCTTGCATTGTCTGAACCAACTTTGTTCTGCGCTGAAACGCTGTTTTCTGACATTTCAGGGTCTAACTTCAAAAATCATGCAAAACACTTCTAACACCTTCAGATATGTTTCTCTGTGTTGCAAAATAGGTTTTATTCATGCACAGAGTGTAAATTTAAAGTGGGACAGAGATTCAGCTTGCATTGCCTGAACCAACTTTGTTCTGCGCTGAAACGCTGTTTTCTGACATTTCAGGGTCTAACTTCAAAAATCATGCAAATCACTTCTAACACCTTCAGATATGTTTCTCTGTGTTGCAAAAAAGGTTTTAGTCATGCACAGAGTGTAAATTTAAAGTGGGACAGAGATTCAGCTTGCATTGCCTGAACCAACTTTGTTCTGCGCTGAAACGCTGTTTCCTGACATTTCAGGGTCTAACTTCAAAAATCATGCAAAACACTTCTAACACCTTCAGATATGTTTCTCTGTGTTGCAAAATAGGTTTTATTTATGCACAGACTGCAAATTTAAAGTGGGACAGAGATTCAGCTTGCATTGCCTGAACCAACTTTGTTCTGCGCTGAAAAGCTGTTTTTTGACATTTCAGGGTCTAACTTCAAAAATCATGCAAATCACTTCTAACACCTTCAGATATGTTTCTCTGTGTTGCAAAATAGGTTTTATTCATGCACAGAGTGTAAATTTAAAGTGGGACAGAGATTCAGCTTGCATTGCCTGAACCAACTTTGTTCTGCGCTGAAACGCTGTTTTCTGACATTTCAGGGTCTAACTTCAAAAATCATGCAAAACACTTCTAACACCTTCAGATATGTTTCTCTGTGTTGCAAAATAGGTTTTATTTATGCACAGACTGCAAATTTAAAGTGGGTCAGAGATTCAGCTTGCATTGCCTGAACCAACTTTGTTCTGCGCTGAAAAGCTGTTTTTTGACATTTCAGGGTCTAACTTCAAAAATCATGCAAATCACTTCTAACACCTTCAGATATGTTTCTCTGTGTTGCAAAATAGGTTTTATTCATGCACAGAGTGTACATTTAAAATGGGACAGAGATTCAGCTTGCATTGCCTGAACCAACTTTGTTCTGCGCTGAAACGCTGTTTTCTGACATTTCAGGGTCTAACTTCAAAAATCATGCAAATCACTTCTAACACCTTCAGATATGTTTCTCTGTGTTGCAAAAAAGGTTTTAGTCATGCACAGAGTGTAAATTTAAAGTGGGACAGAGATTCAGCTTGCATTGCCTGAACCAACTTTGTTCTGCGCTGAAAAGCTGTTTTTTGACATTTCAGGGTCTAACTTCAAAAATCATGCAAATCACTTCTAACACCTTCAGATATGTTTATCTGTGTTGCAAAATAGGTTTTATTCATGCACAGAGTGTAAATTTAAAGTGGGACAGAGATTCAGCTTGCATTGCCTGAACCAACTTTGTTCTGCGCTGAAACGCTGTTTTCTGACATTTCAGGGTCTAACTTCAAAAATCATGCAAAACACTTCTAACACCTTCAGATATGTTTCTCTGTGTTGCAAAATAGGTTTTATTCATGCACAGAGTGTAAATTTAAAGTGGGACAGAGATTCAGCTTGCATTGCCTGAACCAACTTTGTTCTGCGCTGAAACGCTGTTTTCTGACATTTCAGGGTCTAACTTCAAAAATCATGCAAAACACTTCTAACACCTTCAGATATGTTTCTCTGTGCTGCAAAATAGGTTTTATTCATGCACAGACTGCAAATTTAAAATGGGACAGAGATTCAGCTTGCATTGTCTGAACCAACTTTGTTCTGCGCTGAAACGGTGTTTTCTGACATTTCAGGGTCTAACTTCAAAAATCATGCAAAACACTTCTAACACCTTCAGATATGTTTCTCTGTGTTGCAAAATAGGTTTTATTCATGCACAGACTGCAAATTTAAAGTGGGACAGAGATTCAGCTTGCATTGCCTGAACCAACTTTGTTCTGCGCTGAAACGCTGTTTTCTGACATTTCAGGGTCTAACTTCAAAAATCATGCAAAACACTTCTAACACCTTCAGATATGTTTCTCTGTGTTGCAAAATAGGTTTTATTCATGCACAGACTGCAAATTTAAAGTGGGACAGAGATTCAGCTTTCATTGCCTGAAACAACTTTGTTCTGCGCTGAAAAGCTGTTTTCTGACATTTCAGGGTCTAACTTCAAAAATCATGCAAAACACTTCTAACACCTTCAGATATGTTTCTCTGTGTTGCAAAATAGGTTTTATTCATGCACAGACTGCAAATTTAAAGTGGGACAGAGATTCAGCTTGCATTGCCTGAACCAACTTTGTTCTGCGCTGAAACGCTGTTTTCTGACATTTCAGGGTCTAACTTCAAAAATCATGCAAATCACTTCTAACACCTTCAGATATGTTTCTCTGTGTTGCAAAAAAGGTTTTAGTCATGCACAGAGTGTAAATTTAAAGTGGGACAGAGATTCAGCTTGCATTGCCTGAACCAACTTTGTTCTGCGCTGAAAAGCTGTTTTCTGACATTTCAGGGTCTAACTTCAAAAATCATGCAAATCACTTCTAACACCTTCAGATATGTTTCTCTGTGTTGCAAAATAGGTTTTATTCATGCACAGAGTGTAAATTTAAAGTGGGACAGAGATTCAGCTTGCATTGCCTGAACCAACTTTGTTCTGCGCTGAAAAGCTGTTTTTTGACATTTCAGGGTCTAACTTCAAAAATCATGCAAATCACTTCTAACACCTTCAGATATGTTTCTCTGTGTTGCAAAATAGGTTTTATTCATGCACAGAGTGTAAATTTAAAGTGGGACAGAGATTCAGCTTGCATTGCCTGAACCAACTTTGTTCTGCGCTGAAACGCTGTTTTCTGACATTTCAGGGTCTAACTTCAAAAATCATGCAAAACACTTCTAACACCTTCAGATATGTTTCTCTGTGTTGCAAAATAGGTTTTATTTATGCACAGACTGCAAATTTAAAGTGGGTCAGAGATTCAGCTTGCATTGCCTGAACCAACTTTGTTCTGCGCTGAAAAGCTGTTTTCTGACATTTCAGGGTCTAACTTCAAAAATCATGCAAATCACTTCTAACACCTTCAGATATGTTTCTCTGTGTTGCAAAATAGGTTTTATTCATGCACAGAGTGTAAATTTAAAGTGGGACAGAGATTCAGCTTGCATTGTCTGAACCAACTTTGTTCTGCGCTGAAACGCTGTTTTCTGACATTTCAGGGTCTAACTTCAAAAATCATGCAAAACACTTCTAACACCTTCAGATATGTTTCTCTGTGTTGCAAAATAGGTTTTATTCATGCACAGACTGCAAATTTAAAGTGGGACAGAGATTCAGCTTGCATTGCCTGAACCAACTTTGTTCTGCGCTGAAACGCTGTTTTCTGACATTTCAGGGTCTAACTTCAAAAATCATGCAAAACACTTCTAACACCTTCAGATATGTTTCTCTGTGTTGCAAAATAGGTTTTATTCATGCACAGACTGCAAATTTAAAGTGGGAAAGAGATTCAGCTTGCATTGCCTGAAACAACATTGTTCTGCGCTGAAAAGCTGTTTTCTGACATTTCAGGGTCTAACTTCAAAAATCATG
Organism: Garra rufa; assembly: GCF_049309525.1. NCBI lineage: Eukaryota > Metazoa > Chordata > Actinopteri > Cypriniformes > Cyprinidae > Garra > Garra rufa. The sequence goes on along the minus strand of NW_027394477.1, from coordinate 14,325 downwards.
CAAATCACTTCTAACACCTTCAGATATGTTTCTCTGTGTTGCAAAATAGGTTTTAGTCATGCAAAGAGTGTAAATTTAAAGTGGGACAGAGATTCAGCTTGCATTGCCTGAACCAACTTTGTTCTGCGCTGAAACGCTGTTTCCTGACATTTCAGTGTCTAACTTCAAAAATCATGCAAAACACTTCTAACACCTTCAGATATGTTTCTCTGTGTTGCTGTGTTGCAAAATAGGTTTTAGTCATGCACAGAGTGTAAATTTAAAGTGGGACAGAGATTCAGCTTGCATTGCCTCAACCAACTTTGTTCTGCGCTGAAACGCTGTTTCCTGACATTTCAGGGTCTAACTTCAAAAATCATGCAAATCACTTCTAACACCTTCAGATATGTTTCTCTGTGTTGCAAAATAGGTTTTATTCATGCACAGACTGCAAATTTAAAGTGGGACAGAGATTCAGCTTGCATTGTCTGAACCAACTTTGTTCTGCGCTGAAACGCTGTTTTCTGACATTTCAGGGTCTAACTTCAAAAATCATGCAAAACACTTCTAACACCTTCAGATATGTTTCTCTGTGTTGCAAAATAGGTTTTATTCATGCACAGACTGCAAATTTAAAGTGGGAAAGAGATTCAGCTTGCATTGCCTGAAACAACTTTGTTCTGCGCTGAAAAGCTGTTTTCTGACATTTCAGGGTCTAACTTCAAAAATCATGCAAATCACTTCTAACACCTTCAGATATGTTTCTCTGTGTTGCAAAATAGGTTTTAGTCATGCAAAGAGTGTAAATTTAAAGTGGGACAGAGATTCAGCTTGCATTGCCTGAACCAACTTTGTTCTGCGCTGAAACGCTGTTTCCTGACATTTCAGTGTCTAACTTCAAAAATCATGCAAAACACTTCTAACACCTTCGGATATGTTTCTCTGTGTTGCAAAATAGGTTTTATTCATGCACAGAGTGTAAATTTAAAGTGGGACAGAGATTCAGCTTGCATTGCCTGAACCAACTTTGTTCTGCGCTGAAACGCTGTTTTCTGACATTTCAGGGTCTAACTTCAAAAATCATGCAAAACACTTCTAACACCTTCAGATATGTTTCTCTGTGTTGCAAAATAGGTTTTATTTATGCACAGACTGCAAATTTAAAGTGGGTCAGAGATTCAGCTTGCATTGCCTGAACCAACTTTGTTCTGCGCTGAAAAGCTGTTTTCTGACATTTCAGGGTCTAACTTCAAAAATCATGCAAATCACTTCTAACACCTTCAGATATGTTTCTCTGTGTTGCAAAATAGGTTTTATTCATGCACAGAGTGTAAATTTAAAGTGGGACAGAGATTCAGCTTGCATTGCCTGAACCAACTTTGTTCTGCGCTGAAACGGTGTTTTCTGACATTTCAGGGTCTAACTTCAAAAATCATGCAAAACACTTCTAACACCTTCAGATATGTTTCTCTGTGTTGCAAAATAGGTTTTATTCATGCACAGACTGCAAATTTAAAGTGGGACAGAGATTCAGCTTGCATTGTCTGAACCAACTTTGTTCTGCGCTGAAACGCTGTTTTCTGACATTTCAGGGTCTAACTTCAAAAATCATGCAAAACACTTCTAACACCTTCAGATATGTTTCTCTGTGTTGCAAAATAGGTTTTATTCATGCACAGACTACAAATTTAAAGTGGGACAGAGATTCAGCTTGCATTGCCTGAACCAACTTTGTTCTGCGCTGAAACGCTGTTTTCTGACATTTCAGGGTCTAACTGCAAAAATCATGCAAAACACTTCTAACACCTTCAGATATGTTTCTCTGTGTTGCAAAATAGGTTTTATTTATGCACAGACTGCAAATTTAAAGTGGGAAAGAGATTCAGCTTGCATTGCCTGAAACAACTTTGTTCTGCGCTGAAAAGCTGTTTTCTGACATTTCAGGGTCTAACTTCAAAAATCATGCAAATCACTTCTAACACCTTCAGATATGTTTCTCTGTGTTGCAAAATAGGTTTTAGTCATGCAAAGAGTGTAAATTTAAAGTGGGACAGAGATTCAGCTTGCATTGCCTGAACCAACTTTGTTCTGCGCTGAAACGCTGTTTCCTGACATTTCAGTGTCTAACTTCAAAAATCATGCAAAACACTTCTAACACCTTCAGATATGTTTCTCTGTGTTGCTGTGTTGCAAAATAGGTTTTAGTCATGCACAGAGTGTAAATTTAAAGTGGGACAGAGATTCAGCTTGCATTGCCTCAACCAACTTTGTTCTGCGCTGAAACGCTGTTTCCTGACATTTCAGGGTCTAACTTCAAAAATCATGCAAATCACTTCTAACACCTTCAGATATGTTTCTCTGTGTTGCAAAATAGGTTTTATTCATGCACAGACTGCAAATTTAAAGTGGGACAGAGATTCAGCTTGCATTGTCTGAACCAACTTTGTTCTGCGCTGAAACGCTGTTTTCTGACATTTCAGGGTCTAACTTCAAAAATCATGCAAAACACTTCTAACACCTTCAGATATGTTTCTCTGTGTTGCAAAATAGGTTTTATTCATGCACAGACTGCAAATTTAAAGTGGGACAGAGATTCAGCTTGCATTGCCTGAACCAACTTTGTTCTGCGCTGAAACGCTGTTTTCTGACATTTCAGGGTCTAACTTCAAAAATCATGCAAAACACTTCTAACACCTTCAGATATGTTTCTCTGTGTTGCAAAATAGGTTTTATTCATGCACAGACTGCAAATTTAAAGTGGGAAAGAGATTCAGCTTGCATTGCCTGAAACAACTTTGTTCTGCGCTGAAAAGCTGTTTTCTGACATTTCAGGGTCTAACTTCAAAAATCATGCAAATCACTTCTAACACCTTCAGATATGTTTCTCTGTGTTGCAAAATAGGTTTTAGTCATGCAAAGAGTGTAAATTTAAAGTGGGACAGAGATTCAGCTTGCATTGCCTGAACCAACTTTGTTCTGCGCTGAAACGCTGTTTCCTGACATTTCAGTGTCTAACTTCAAAAATCATGCAAAACACTTCTAACACCTTCAGATATGTTTCTCTGTGTTGCTGTGTTGCAAAATAGGTTTTAGTCATGCACAGAGTGTAAATTTAAAGTGGGACAGAGATTCAGCTTGCATTGCCTCAACCAACTTTGTTCTGCGCTGAAACGCTGTTTCCTGACATTTCAGGGTCTAACTTCAAAAATCATGCAAATCACTTCTAACACCTTCAGATATGTTTCTCTGTGTTGCAAAATAGGTTTTTTTTATGCACAGACTGCAAATTTAAAGTGGGACAGAGATTCAGCTTGCATTGTCTGAACCAACTTTGTTCTGCGCTGAAACGCTGTTTTCTGACATTTCAGGGTCTAACTTCAAAAATCATGCAAAACACTTCTAACACCTTCAGATATGTTTCTCTGTGTTGCAAAATAGGTTTTATTGATGCACAGACTGCAAATTTAAAGTGGGACAGAGATTCAGCTTGCATTGCCTGAACCAACTTTGTTCTGTGCTGAAACACTGTTTTCTGACATTTCAGGGTCTTACTTCAAAAATCATGCAAAACACTTCTAACACCTTCAGATATGTTTCTCTGTGTTGCAAAATAGGTTTTATTCATGCACAGACTGCAAATTTAAAGTGGGACAGAGATTCAGCTTGCATTGTCTGAACCAACTTTGTTCTGCGCTGAAACGCTGTTTTCTGACATTTCAGGGTCTAACTTCAAAAATCATGCAAAACACTTCTAACACCTTCAGATATGTTTCTCTGTGTTGCAAAATAGGTTTTATTCATGCACAGACTGCAAATTTAAAGTGGGACAGAGATTCAGCTTGCATTGCCTGAACCAACTTTGTTCTGCGCTGAAACGCTGTTTTCTGACATTTCAGGGTCTAACTTCAAAAATCATGCAAAACACTTCTAACACCTTCAGATATGTTTCTCTGTGTTGCAAAATAGGTTTTATTCATGCACAGACTGCAAATTTAAAGTGGGACAGAGATTCAGCTTGCATTGCCTGAAACAACTGTGTTATGTGCTGAAAAACTGTTTTCTGACATTTCAGGGTCTAACTTCAAAAATCATGCAAATCAGTTCTAACACCTTCAGATATGTTTCTCTGTGTTGCAAAATAGGTTTTAGTCATGCACAGAGTGTAAATTTAAAGTGGGACAGAGATTCAGCTTGCATTGCCTGAACCAACTTTGTTCTGCGCTGAAACGCTGTTTCCTGACATTTCAGGGTCTAACTTCAAAAATCATGCAAAACACTTCTAACACCTTCAGATATGTTTCTCTGTGTTGCAAAATAGGTTTTATTGATGCAAAGACTGCAAATTTAAAGTGGGACAGAGATTCAGCTTGCATTGCCTGAACCAACTTTGTTCTGCGCTGAAACGCTGTTTTCTGACATTTCAGGGTCTAACTTCAAAAATCATGCAAAACACTTCTAACACCTTCAGATATGTTTCTCTGTGTTGCAAAATAGGTTTTATTCATGCACAGACTGCAAATTTAAAGTGGGACAGAGATTCAGCTTGCATTGCCTCAACCAACTTTGTTCTGCGCTGAAACGCTGTTTCCTGACATTTCAGGGTCTAACTTCAAAAATCATGCAAAACACTTCTAACACCTTCAGATATGTTTCTCTGTGTTTCAAAATAGGTTTTATTGATGCACAGACTGCAAATTTAAAGTGGGACAGAGATTCAGCTTGCATTGCCTGAACCAACTTTGTTCTGCGCTGAAAAGCTGTTTTCTGACATTTCAGGGTCTAACTTCAAAAATCATGCAAATCACTTCTAACACCTTCAGATATGTTTCTCTGTGTTGCAAAATAGGTTTTATTCATGCACAGACTGCAAATTTAAAGTGGGACAGAGATTCAGCTTGCATTGTCTGAACCAACTTTGTTCTGCGCTGAAACGCTGTTTTCTGACATTTCAGGGTCTAACTTCAAAAATCATGCAAAACACTTCTAACACCTTCAGATATGTTTCTCTGTGTTGCAAAATAGGTTTTATTCATGCACAGACTGCAAATTTAAAGTGGGACAGAGATTCAGCTTGCATTGCCTGAACCAACTTTGTTCTGCGCTGAAAAGCTGTTTTCTGACATTTCAGGGTCTAACTTCAAAAATCATGCAAATCACTTCTAACACCTTCAGATATGTTTCTCTGTGTTGCAAAATAGGTTTTATTCATGCACAGACTGCAAATTTAAAGTGGGACAGAGATTCAGCTTGCATTGCCTGAACCAACTTTGTTCTGCGCTGAAAAGCTGTTTTCTGACATTTCAGGGTCTAACTTCAAAAATCATGCAAATAACTTCTAACACCTTCAGATATGTTTCTCTGTGTTGCAAAATAGGTTTTATTCATGCACAGAGTGTAAATTTAAAGTGGGACAGAGATTCAGCTTGCATTGCCTGAACCAACTTTGTTCTGCGCTGAAACGCTGTTTTCTGACATTTCAGGGTCTAACTTCAAAAATCATGCAAAACACTTCTAACACCTTCAGATATGTTTCTCTGTGTTGCTGTGTTGCAAAATAGGTTTTAGTCATGCACAGAGTGTAAATTTAAAGTGGGACAGAGATTCAGCTTGCATTGCCTCAACCAACTTTGTTCTGCGCTGAAACGCTGTTTCCTGACATTTCAGGGTCTAACTTCAAAAATCATGCAAATCACTTCTAACACCTTCAGATATGTTTCTCTGTGTTGCAAAATAGGTTTTATTCATGCACAGAGTGTAAATTTAAAGTGGGACAGAGATTCAGCTTGCATTGCCTGAACCAACTTTGTTCTGCGCTGAAACGCTGTTTTCTGACATTTCAGGGTCTAACTTCAAAAATCATGCAAAACACTTCTAACACCTTCAGATATGTTTCTCTGTGTTGCAAAATAGGTTTTTTTCATGCACAGACTGCAAATTTAAAGTGGGACAGAGATTCAGCTTGCATTGCCTGAACCAACTTTGTTCTGCGCTGAAACGCTGTTTTCTGACATTTCAGGGTCTAACTTCAAAAATCATGCAAAACACTTCTAACACCTTCAGATATGTTGCTCTGTGTTGCAAAATAGTTTTTATTCATGCACAGACTGCAAATTTAAAGTGGGACAGAGATTCAGCTTGCATTGCCTGAAACAACTTTGTTATGCGCTGAAAAGCTGTTTTCTGACATTTCAGGGTCTAACTTCAAAAATCATGCAAATCACTTCTAACACCTTCAGATATGTTTCTCTGTGTTGCAAAAAAGGTTTTAGTCATGCACAGAGTGTAAATTTAAAGTGGGAAAGAGATTCAGCTTGCATTGCCTGAACCAACTTTGTTCTGCGCTGAAACGCTGTTTCACTGACATTTCAGGGTCTAACTTCAAAAATCATGCAAAACACTTCTAACACCTTCAGATATGTTTCTCTGTGTTGCAAAATAGGTTTTATTTATGCACAGACTGCAAATTTAAAGTGGGACAGAGATTCAGCTTGCATTGCCTGAACCAACTTTGTTCTGCGCTGAAACGCTGTTTTCTGACATTTCAGGGTCTAACTTCAAAAATCATGCAAAACACTTCTAACACCTTCAGATATGTTTCTCTGTGTTGCAAAATAGGTTTTATTCATGCACAGACTGCAAATTTAAAGTGGGACAGAGATTCAGCTTGCATTGCCTGAACCAACTTTGTTCTGCGCTGAAACGCTGTTTTCTGACATTTCAGTGTCTAACTTCAAAAATCATGCAAAACACTTCTAACACCTTTAGATATGTTTCTCTGTGTTGCAAAATAGGTTTTATTCATGCACAGACTGCAAATTTAAAGTGGGACAGAGATTCAGCTTGCATTGCCTGAAACAACTTTGTTCTGCGCTGAAACGCTGTTTTCTGACATTTCAGGGTCTAACTTCAAAAATCATGCAAATCACTTCTAACACCTTCAGATATGTTTCTCTGTGTTGCAAAATAGGTTTTAGTCATGCAAAGAGTGTAAATTTAAAGTGGGACAGAGATTCAGCTTGCATTGCCTGAACCAACTTTGTTCTGCGCTGAAACGCTGTTTCCTGACATTTCAGGGTCTAACTTCAAAAATCATGCAAAACACTTCTAACACCTTCAGATATGTTTCTCTGTGTTGCAAAATTGGTTTTAGTCATGCACAGAGTGTAAATTTAAAGTGGGACAGAGATTCAGCTTGCATTGCCTCAACCAACTTTGTTCTGCGCTGAAACGCTGTTTCCTGACATTTCAGGGTCTAACTTCAAAAATCATGCAAATCATTTCTAACACCTTCAGATATGTTTCTCTGTGTTGCAAAATAGGTTTTAGTCATGCACAGAGTGTAAATTTAAAGTGGGACAGAGATTCAGCTTGCATTGCCTGAACCAACTTTGTTCTGCGCTGAAAAGCTGTTTTCTGACATTTCAGGGTCTAACTTCAAAAATCATGCAAATCACTTCTAACACCTTCAGATATGTTTCTCTGTGTTGCAAAATAGGTTTTAGTCATGCACAGAGTGTAAATTTAAAGTGGGACAGAGATTCAGCTTGCATTGCCTGAACCAACTTTGTTCTGCGCTGAAACGCTGTTTCCTGACATTTCAGGGTCTAACTTCAAAAATCATGCAAAACACTTCTAACACCTTCAGATATGTTTCTCTGTGTTGCAAAATAGGTTTTATTCATGCACAGACTGCAAATTTAAAGTGGGACAGAGATTTAGCTTGCATTGCCTGAACCAACTTTGTTCTGCGCTGAAAAGCTGTTTTCTGACATTTCAGGGTCTAACTTCAAAAATCATGCAAAACACTTCTAACACCTTCAGATATGTTTCTCTGTGTTGCAAAATAGGTTTTATTCATGCACAGACTGCAAATTTAAAGTGGGACAGAGATTCAGCTTGCATTGCCTGAACCAACTTTGTTCTGCGCTGAAACGCTGTTTTCTGACATTTCAGGGTCTAACTTCAAAAATCATGCAAAACACTTCTAACACCTTCAGATATGTTTCTCTGTGTTGCAAAATAGTTTTTTTTCATGCACAGACTGCAAATTTAAAGTGGGACAGAGATTCAGCTTGCATTGCCTGAACCAACTTTGTTCTGCGCTGAAACGCTGTTTTCTGACATTTCAGGGTCTAACTTCAAAAATCATGCAAATCACTTCTAACACCTTCAGATATGTTTCTCTGTGTTGCAAAAAAGGTTTTAGTCATGCACAGAGTGTAAATTTAAAGTGGGACAGAGATTCAGCTTGCATTGCCTGAACCAACTTTGTTCTGCGCTGAAACGCTGTTTCCTGACATTTCAGGGTCTAACTTCAAAAATCATGCAAAACACTTCTAACACCTTCAGATATGTTTCTCTGTGTTGCAAAATAGGTTTTATTCATGCACAGACTGCAAATTTAAAGTGGGACAGAGATTCAGCTTGCATTGCCTGAACCAACTTTGTTCTGCGCTGAAACGCTGTTTTCTGACATTTCAGGGTCTAACTTCAAAAATCATGCAAAACACTTCTAACACCTTCAGATATGTTTCTCTGTGTTGCAAAATAGGTTTTATTCATGCACAGACTGCAAATTTAAAGTGGGACAGAGATTCAGCTTGCATTGCCTGAACCAACTTTGTTCTGCGCTGAAACGCTGTTTTCTGACATTTCAGGGTCTAACTTCAAAAATCATGCAAAACACTTCTAACACCTTCAGATATGTTTCTCTGTGTTGCAAAATAGGTTTTATTCATGCACAGACTGCAAATTTAAAGTGGGACAGAGATTCAGCTTGCATTGCCTGAAACAACTTTGTTCTGCGCTGAAACGCTGTTTTCTGACATTTCAGGGTCTAACTTCAAAAATCATGCAAATCACTTCTAACACCTTCAGATATGTTTCTCTGTGTTGCAAAATAGGTTTTATTCATGCACAGAGTGTAAATTTAAAGTGGGACAGAGATTCAGCTTGCATTGCCTGAACCAACTTTGTTCTGCGCTGAAACGCTGTTTTCTGACATTTCAGGGTCTAACTTCAAAAATCATGCAAATCACTTCTAACACCTTCAGATATGTTTCTCTGTGTTGCAAAATAGGTTTTATTTATGCACAGACTGCAAATTTAAAGTGGGACAGAGATTCAGCTTGCATTGCCTGAACCAACTTTGTTCTGCGCTGAAAAGCTGTTTTTTGACATTTCAGGGTCTAACTTCAAAAATCATGCAAATCACTTCTAACACCTTCAGATATGTTTCTCTGTGTTGCAAAATAGGTTTTATTCATGCACAGAGTGTAAATTTAAAGTGGGACAGAGATTCAGCTTGCATTGCCTGAACCAACTTTGTTCTGCGCTGAAACGCTGTTTTCTGACATTTCAGGGTCTAACTTCAAAAATCATGCAAAACACTTCTAACACCTTCAGATATGTTTCTCTGTGTTGCAAAATAGGTTTTATTTATGCACAGACTGCAAATTTAAAGTGGGTCAGAGATTCAGCTTGCATTGCCTGAACCAACTTTGTTCTGCGCTGAAAAGCTGTTTTTTGACATTTCAGGGTCTAACTTCAAAAATCATGCAAATCACTTCTAACACCTTCAGATATGTTTCTCTGTGTTGCAAAATAGGTTTTATTCATGCACAGAGTGTACATTTAAAGTGGGACAGAGATTCAGCTTGCATTGCCTGAACCAACTTTGTTCTGCGCTGAAACGCTGTTTTCTGACATTTCAGGGTCTAACTTCAAAAATCATGCAAATCACTTCTAACACCTTCAGATATGTTTCTCTGTGTTGCAAAAAAGGTTTTAGTCATGCACAGAGTGTAAATTTAAAGTGGGACAGAGATTCAGCTTGCATTGCCTGAACCAACTTTGTTCTGCGCTGAAAAGCTGTTTTTTGACATTTCAGGGTCTAACTTCAAAAATCATGCAAATCACTTCTAACACCTTCAGATATGTTTATCTGTGTTGCAAAATAGGTTTTATTCATGCACAGAGTGTAAATTTAAAGTGGGACAGAGATTCAGCTTGCATTGCCTGAACCAACTTTGTTCTGCGCTGAAACGCTGTTTTCTGACATTTCAGGGTCTAACTTCAAAAATCATGCAAAACACTTCTAACACCTTCAGATATGTTTCTCTGTGTTGCAAAATAGGTTTTATTCATGCACAGAGTGTAAATTTAAAGTGGGACAGAGATTCAGCTTGCATTGCCTGAACCAACTTTGTTCTGCGCTGAAACGCTGTTTTCTGACATTTCAGGGTCTAACTTCAAAAATCATGCAAAACACTTCTAACACCTTCAGATATGTTTCTCTGTGCTGCAAAATAGGTTTTATTCATGCACAGACTGCAAATTTAAAATGGGACAGAGATTCAGCTTGCATTGTCTGAACCAACTTTGTTCTGCGCTGAAACGCTGTTTTCTGACATTTCAGGGTCTAACTTCAAAAATCATGCAAAACACTTCTAACACCTTCAGATATGTTTCTCTGTGTTGCAAAATAGGTTTTATTCATGCACAGACTGCAAATTTAAAGTGGGACAGAGATTCAGCTTGCATTGCCTGAACCAACTTTGTTCTGCGCTGAAACGCTGTTTTCTGACATTTCAGGGTCTAACTTCAAAAATCATGCAAAACACTTCTAACACCTTCAGATATGTTTCTCTGTGTTGCAAAATAGGTTTTATTCATGCACAGACTGCAAATTTAAAGTGGGACAGAGATTCAGCTTTCATTGCCTGAAACAACTTTGTTCTGCGCTGAAAAGCTGTTTTCTGACATTTCAGGGTCTAACTTCAAAAATCATGCAAAACACTTCTAACACCTTCAGATATGTTTCTCTGTGTTGCAAAATAGGTTTTATTCATGCACAGACTGCAAATTTAAAGTGGGACAGAGATTCAGCTTGCATTGCCTGAACCAACTTTGTTCTGCGCTGAAACGCTGTTTTCTGACATTTCAGGGTCTAACTTCAAAAATCATGCAAATCACTTCTAACACCTTCAGATATGTTTCTCTGTGTTGCAAAAAAAGGTTTTAGTCATGCACAGAGTGTAAATTTAAAGTGGGACAGAGATTCAGCTTGCATTGCCTGAACCAACTTTGTTCTGCGCTGAAAAGCTGTTTTCTGACATTTCAGGGTCTAACTTCAAAAATCATGCAAATCACTTCTAACACCTTCAGATATGTTTCTCTGTGTTGCAAAATAGGTTTTATTCATGCACAGAGTGTAAATTTAAAGTGGGACAGAGATTCAGCTTGCATTGCCTGAACCAACTTTGTTCTGCGCTGAAAAGCTGTTTTTTGACATTTCAGGGTCTAACTTCAAAAATCATGCAAATCACTTCTAACACCTTCAGATATGTTTCTCTGTGTTGCAAAATAGGTTTTATTCATGCACAGAGTGTAAATTTAAAGTGGGACAGAGATTCAGCTTGCATTGCCTGAACCAACTTTGTTCTGCGCTGAAACGCTGTTTTCTGACATTTCAGGGTCTAACTTCAAAAATCATGCAAAACACTTCTAACACCTTCAGATATGTTTCTCTGTGTTGCAAAATAGGTTTTATTCATGCACAGACTGCAAATTTAAAGTGGGAAAGAGATTCAGCTTGCATTGCCTGAAACAACTTTGTTCTGCGCTGAAAAGCTGTTTTCTGACATTTCAGGGTCTAACTTCAAAAATCATGCAAATCACTTCTAACACCTTCAGATATGTTTCTCTGTGTTGCAAAATAGGTTTTAGTCATGCAAAGAGTGTAAATTTAAAGTGGGACAGAGATTCAGCTTGCATTGCCTGAACCAACTTTGTTCTGCGCTGAAACGCTGTTTCCTGACATTTCAGTGTCTAACTTCAAAAATCATGCAAAACACTTCTAACACCTTCAGATATGTTTCTCTGTGTTGCTGTGTTGCAAAATAGGTTTTAGTCATGCACAGAGTGTAAATTTAAAGTGGGACAGAGATTCAGCTTGCATTGCCTCAACCAACTTTGTTCTGCGCTGAAACGCTGTTTCCTGACATTTCAGGGTCTAACTTCAAAAATCATGCAAATCACTTCTAACACCTTCAGATATGTTTCTCTGTGTTGCAAAATAGGTTTTATTCATGCACAGACTGCAAATTTAAAGTGGGACAGAGATTCAGCTTGCATTGTCTGAACCAACTTTGTTCTGCGCTGAAACGCTGTTTTCTGACATTTCAGGGTCTAACTTCAAAAATCATGCAAAACACTTCTAACACCTTCAGATATGTTTCTCTGTGTTGCAAAATAGGTTTTATTCATGCACAGACTGCAAATTTAAAGTGGGAAAGAGATTCAGCTTGCATTGCCTGAAACAACTTTGTTCTGCGCTGAAAAGCTGTTTTCTGACATTTCAGGGTCTAACTTCAAAAATCATGCAAATCACTTCTAACACCTTCAGATATGTTTCTCTGTGTTGCAAAATAGGTTTTAGTCATGCAAAGAGTGTAAATTTAAAGTGGGACAGAGATTCAGCTTGCATTGCCTGAACCAACTTTGTTCTGCGCTGAAACGCTGTTTCCTGACATTTCAGTGTCTAACTTCAAAAATCATGCAAAACACTTCTAACACCTTCGGATATGTTTCTCTGTGTTGCAAAATAGGTTTTATTCATGCACAGAGTGTAAATTTAAAGTGGGACAGAGATTCAGCTTGCATTGCCTGAACCAACTTTGTTCTGCGCTGAAACGCTGTTTTCTGACATTTCAGGGTCTAACTTCAAAAATCATGCAAAACACTTCTAACACCTTCAGATATGTTTCTCTGTGTTGCAAAATAGGTTTTATTTATGCACAGACTGCAAATTTAAAGTGGGTCAGAGATTCAGCTTGCATTGCCTGAACCAACTTTGTTCTGCGCTGAAAAGCTGTTTTCTGACATTTCAGGGTCTAACTTCAAAAATCATGCAAATCACTTCTAACACCTTCAGATATGTTTCTCTGTGTTGCAAAATAGGTTTTATTCATGCACAGAGTGTAAATTTAAAGTGGGACAGAGATTCAGCTTGCATTGCCTGAACCAACTTTGTTCTGCGCTGAAACGGTGTTTTCTGACATTTCAGGGTCTAACTTCAAAAATCATGCAAAACACTTCTAACACCTTCAGATATGTTTCTCTGTGTTGCAAAATAGGTTTTATTCATGCACAGACTGCAAATTTAAAGTGGGACAGAGATTCAGCTTGCATTGTCTGAACCAACTTTGTTCTGCGCTGAAACGCTGTTTTCTGACATTTCAGGGTCTAACTTCAAAAATCATGCAAAACACTTCTAACACCTTCAGATATGTTTCTCTGTGTTGCAAAATAGGTTTTATTCATGCACAGACTACAAATTTAAAGTGGGACAGAGATTCAGCTTGCATTGCCTGAACCAACTTTGTTCTGCGCTGAAACGCTGTTTTCTGACATTTCAGGGTCTAACTGCAAAAATCATGCAAAACACTTCTAACACCTTCAGATATGTTTCTCTGTGTTGCAAAATAGGTTTTATTTATGCACAGACTGCAAATTTAAAGTGGGACAGAGATTCAGCTTGCATTGCCTGAACCAACTTTGTACTGCGCTGAAAAGCTGTTCCCTTTTGAAAGCTACAGTCGATGCTGCGCTGCTAAGCGCTATGGGAACGTCTTTAGAAGTGACCAGCTGTGAATATTGTGTGTAAAACGTCAATACAATTGACTAGACGGCAGTATAGCCTCGGTTGGTGACGTCACCGGAGCGCACGCGCACAAGGCTATAAATAGATGAGCCACAGGTGCATCGTCAGGTCTTTTGTTTTCAGATCACTCTGTGCATGTGTGCGTCAAAGAACTCTCTCTCTAACTCATCTTTTGATCTTTGTTAGGAGTTAGTTTTTGCTAGGCAGTGTACAGAAAATTTCACTCTTTTCTATCTTTTTTCTCTCAAGTTAAATCAAAGAGTTTAAAGAGAAAAAAAGAGTAAAAATGAGTCTACAAACCAGTAAGCGTTGTGTTCCTCCATGCTCCCGTCCCATTTCGGAGCTGGATACACACGATTACTGTTTTGTTTGTTTGGATCTAAATGACGAGCAAGAGACGGGTCAGTCCCTTTCGCTTGCCACGTCACCAGATCCTAATATCCACTCTCGTGATCTCGAAGCGCGCTCCGGTGCTTCTTCGGTTCTCGAGGGGGATAACATATCTCTTGGCTCGTCATAGCACGAGCAGCCAGCCTCTGAGCATTCCTCTCGCGGAAAGAGATCTGTTGAGGAATTGTTAGAGGTGGTTACTCGCGCCGTGGACAGGTTGCAGCTTGACTGGCCACGCGAATAAGAGATCCCCAAACACAGTAGATTTGTGGATTATACTTCTCATGTACTTC
>NW_027394476.1:0-26424 GCF_049309525.1 Garra rufa | reverse complement strand
GACTTGCCCAGACATGTCCCTGGCCCTCAAAATGGCCTCCCAGGCCCACAAACCATGGCAGGGGTCTAAAACCAAATAAAAACATTTTTGTTTTTGTGACAAAAAATCCCAAATTAGGGCTAACATGTTTAGGGCTCTGTTTCCTAGGGTTACACACTACAGTGACTGGTAAGTTTAGGTTTTTGGTGTGGTATGTCGTTCAAATCCCAAAGAAAAATAACAAAACGACATTCTACTCCGGAACTCCTTCTCAAAAATCCATGTGGTCTTCAACATCGTCCACTCACCGATGGAGACTTCAAAATACAGTGTTCAAGCCTATCGCGACGTTTCGGACCTTCTTGGTCCTTCTTCAGGCGAGCTTGAATCAAATGAAGTGTTCTCTGCTGTTCTGTCCTATTTATACTTTTTCTGAGGGGGGCGTGTCCCCAACCAAAAACTCAAATTAACCTAATTTCAGCCCTTTTTGAGGCGTCATGCTGCACTATAATGTGTCCCACTAATTTGTGTTTATATGATATTTTTGTATCAATACAATAAATGTTATTAAGTGATCACTGAATACTGAGAAACAGTCCGCAAGACCCACAACCACGGATGTGAACCCTTGTGAGACCACCCCGGTAACCATGGGACATGTCCTCGCAAAATCCCAAAGTGCAGAGACGTGGCACTGGCTTGGTTAGGGGACCGAAATTTCCATGGCTTAGACAAAGTCCAAAACCAGGTTGTGCACTGGCACACACTTCAACTGCCCGCTTTGGGACTTGCCCAGACATGTCCCTGGCCCTCAAAATGGCCTCCCAGGCCCACAAACCATGGCAGGGGTCTAAAACCAAATAAAAACATTTTTGTTTTTGTGACAAAAAATCCCAAATTAGGGCTAACATGTTTAGGGCTCTGTTTCCTAGGGTTACACACTACAGTGACTGGTAAGTTTAGGTTTTTGGTGTGGTATGTCGTTCAAATCCCAAAGAAAAATAACAAAACGACATTCTACTCCGGAACTCCTTCTCAAAAATCCATGTGGTCTTCAACATCGTCCACTCAACCGATGGAGACTTCAAAATACAGTGTTCAAGCCTATCGCGACGTTTCGGACCTTCTTGGTCCTTCTTCAGGCGAGCTTGAATCAAATGAAGTGTTCTCTGCTGTTCTGTCCTATTTATACTTTTTCTGAGGGGGGCGTGTCCCCAACCAAAAACTCAAATTAACCTAATTTCAGCCCTTTTTGAGGCGTCATGCTGCACTATAATGTGTCCCACTAATTTGTGTTTATATGATATTTTTGTATCAATACAATAAATGTTATTAAGTGATCACTGAATACTGAGAAACAGTCCGCAAGACCCACAACCACGGATGTGAACCCTTGTGAGACCACCCCGGTAACCATGGGACATGTCCTCGCAAAATCCCAAAGTGCAGAGACGTGGCACTGGCTTGGTTAGGGGACCGAAATTTCCATGGCTTAGACAAAGTCCAAAACCAGGTTGTGCACTGGCACACACTTCAACTGCCCGCTTTGGGACTTGCCCAGACATGTCCCTGGCCCTCAAAATGGCCTCCCAGGCCCACAAACCATGGCAGGGGTCTAAAACCAAATAAAAACATTTTTGTTTTTGTGACAAAAAATCCCAAATTAGGGCTAACATGTTTAGGGCTCTGTTTCCTAGGGTTACACACTACAGTGACTGGTAAGTTTAGGTTTTTGGTGTGGTATGTCGTTCAAATCCCAAAGAAAAATAACAAAACGACATTCTACTCCGGAACTCCTTCTCAAAAATCCATGTGGTCTTCAACATCGTCCACTCAACCGATGGAGACTTCAAAATACAGTGTTCAAGCCTATCGCGACGTTTCGGACCTTCTTGGTCCTTCTTCAGGCGAGCTTGAATCAAATGAAGTGTTCTCTGCTGTTCTGTCCTATTTATACTTTTTCTGAGGGGGGCGTGTCCCCAACCAAAAACTCAAATTAACCTAATTTCAGCCCTTTTTGAGGCGTCATGCTGCACTATAATGTGTCCCACTAATTTGTGTTTATATGATATTTTTGTATCAATACAATAAATGTTATTAAGTGATCACTGAATACTGAGAAACAGTCCGCAAGACCCACAACCACGGATGTGAACCCTTGTGAGACCACCCCGGTAACCATGGGACATGTCCTCGCAAAATCCCAAAGTGCAGAGACGTGGCACTGGCTTGGTTAGGGGACCGAAATTTCCATGGCTTAGACAAAGTCCAAAACCAGGTTGTGCACTGGCACACACTTCAACTGCCCGCTTTGGGACTTGCCCAGACATGTCCCTGGCCCTCAAAATGGCCTCCCAGGCCCACAAACCATGGCAGGGGTCTAAAACCAAATAAAAACATTTTTGTTTTTGTGACAAAAAATCCCAAATTAGGGCTAACATGTTTAGGGCTCTGTTTCCTAGGGTTACACACTACAGTGACTGGTAAGTTTAGGTTTTTGGTGTGGTATGTCGTTCAAATCCCAAAGAAAAATAACAAAACGACATTCTACTCCGGAACTCCTTCTCAAAAATCCATGTGGTCTTCAACATCGTCCACTCAACCGATGGAGACTTCAAAATACAGTGTTCAAGCCTATCGCGACGTTTCGGACCTTCTTGGTCCTTCTTCAGGCGAGCTTGAATCAAATGAAGTGTTCTCTGCTGTTCTGTCCTATTTATACTTTTTCTGAGGGGGGCGTGTCCCCAACCAAAAACTCAAATTAACCTAATTTCAGCCCTTTTTGAGGCGTCATGCTGCACTATAATGTGTCCCACTAATTTGTGTTTATATGATATTTTTGTATCAATACAATAAATGTTATTAAGTGATCACTGAATACTGAGAAACAGTCCGCAAGACCCACAACCACGGATGTGAACCCTTGTGAGACCACCCCGGTAACCATGGGACATGTCCTCGCAAAATCCCAAAGTGCAGAGACGTGGCACTGGCTTGGTTAGGGGACCGAAATTTCCATGGCTTAGACAAAGTCCAAAACCAGGTTGTGCACTGGCACACACTTCAACTGCCCGCTTTGGGACTTGCCCAGACATGTCCCTGGCCCTCAAAATGGCCTCCCAGGCCCACAAACCATGGCAGGGGTCTAAAACCAAATAAAAACATTTTTGTTTTTGTGACAAAAAATCCCAAATTAGGGCTAACATGTTTAGGGCTCTGTTTCCTAGGGTTACACACTACAGTGACTGGTAAGTTTAGGTTTTTGGTGTGGTATGTCGTTCAAATCCCAAAGAAAAATAACAAAACGACATTCTACTCCGGAACTCCTTCTCAAAAATCCATGTGGTCTTCAACATCGTCCACTCAACCGATGGAGACTTCAAAATACAGTGTTCAAGCCTATCGCGACGTTTCGGACCTTCTTGGTCCTTCTTCAGGCGAGCTTGAATCAAATGAAGTGTTCTCTGCTGTTCTGTCCTATTTATACTTTTTCTGAGGGGGGCGTGTCCCCAACCAAAAACTCAAATTAACCTAATTTCAGCCCTTTTTGAGGCGTCATGCTGCACTATAATGTGTCCCACTAATTTGTGTTTATATGATATTTTTGTATCAATACAATAAATGTTATTAAGTGATCACTGAATACTGAGAAACAGTCCGCAAGACCCACAACCACGGATGTGAACCCTTGTGAGACCACCCCGGTAACCATGGGACATGTCCTCGCAAAATCCCAAAGTGCAGAGACGTGGCACTGGCTTGGTTAGGGGACCGAAATTTCCATGGCTTAGACAAAGTCCAAAACCAGGTTGTGCACTGGCACACACTTCAACTGCCCGCTTTGGGACTTGCCCAGACATGTCCCTGGCCCTCAAAATGGCCTCCCAGGCCCACAAACCATGGCAGGGGTCTAAAACCAAATAAAAACATTTTTGTTTTTGTGACAAAAAATCCCAAATTAGGGCTAACATGTTTAGGGCTCTGTTTCCTAGGGTTACACACTACAGTGACTGGTAAGTTTAGGTTTTTGGTGTGGTATGTCGTTCAAATCCCAAAGAAAAATAACAAAACGACATTCTACTCCGGAACTCCTTCTCAAAAATCCATGTGGTCTTCAACATCGTCCACTCAACCGATGGAGACTTCAAAATACAGTGTTCAAGCCTATCGCGACGTTTCGGACCTTCTTGGTCCTTCTTCAGGCGAGCTTGAATCAAATGAAGTGTTCTCTGCTGTTCTGTCCTATTTATACTTTTTCTGAGGGGGGCGTGTCCCCAACCAAAAACTCAAATTAACCTAATTTCAGCCCTTTTTGAGGCGTCATGCTGCACTATAATGTGTCCCACTAATTTGTGTTTATATGATATTTTTGTATCAATACAATAAATGTTATTAAGTGATCACTGAATACTGAGAAACAGTCCGCAAGACCCACAACCACGGATGTGAACCCTTGTGAGACCACCCCGGTAACCATGGGACATGTCCTCGCAAAATCCCAAA
This sequence comes from Garra rufa, assembly GCF_049309525.1. Lineage (NCBI taxonomy): Eukaryota > Metazoa > Chordata > Actinopteri > Cypriniformes > Cyprinidae > Garra > Garra rufa. The sequence continues at coordinate 21,942 of NW_027394476.1, read as the reverse complement.
GTGCAGAGACGTGGCACTGGCTTGGTTAGGGGACCGAAATTTCCATGGCTTAGACAAAGTCCAAAACCAGGTTGTGCACTGGCACACACTTCAACTGCCCGCTTTGGGACTTGCCCAGACATGTCCCTGGCCCTCAAAATGGCCTCCCAGGCCCACAAACCATGGCAGGGGTCTAAAACCAAATAAAAACATTTTTGTTTTTGTGACAAAAAATCCCAAATTAGGGCTAACATGTTTAGGGCTCTGTTTCCTAGGGTTACACACTACAGTGACTGGTAAGTTTAGGTTTTTGGTGTGGTATGTCGTTCAAATCCCAAAGAAAAATAACAAAACGACATTCTACTCCGGAACTCCTTCTCAAAAATCCATGTGGTCTTCAACATCGTCCACTCAACCGATGGAGACTTCAAAATACAGTGTTCAAGCCTATCGCGACGTTTCGGACCTTCTTGGTCCTTCTTCAGGCGAGCTTGAATCAAATGAAGTGTTCTCTGCTGTTCTGTCCTATTTATACTTTTTCTGAGGGGGGCGTGTCCCCAACCAAAAACTCAAATTAACCTAATTTCAGCCCTTTTTGAGGCGTCATGCTGCACTATAATGTGTCCCACTAATTTGTGTTTATATGATATTTTTGTATCAATACAATAAATGTTATTAAGTGATCACTGAATACTGAGAAACAGTCCGCAAGACCCACAACCACGGATGTGAACCCTTGTGAGACCACCCCGGTAACCATGGGACATGTCCTCGCAAAATCCCAAAGTGCAGAGACGTGGCACTGGCTTGGTTAGGGGACCGAAATTTCCATGGCTTAGACAAAGTCCAAAACCAGGTTGTGCACTGGCACACACTTCAACTGCCCGCTTTGGGACTTGCCCAGACATGTCCCTGGCCCTCAAAATGGCCTCCCAGGCCCACAAACCATGGCAGGGGTCTAAAACCAAATAAAAACATTTTTGTTTTTGTGACAAAAAATCCCAAATTAGGGCTAACATGTTTAGGGCTCTGTTTCCTAGGGTTACACACTACAGTGACTGGTAAGTTTAGGTTTTTGGTGTGGTATGTCGTTCAAATCCCAAAGAAAAATAACAAAACGACATTCTACTCCGGAACTCCTTCTCAAAAATCCATGTGGTCTTCAACATCGTCCACTCAACCGATGGAGACTTCAAAATACAGTGTTCAAGCCTATCGCGACGTTTCGGACCTTCTTGGTCCTTCTTCAGGCGAGCTTGAATCAAATGAAGTGTTCTCTGCTGTTCTGTCCTATTTATACTTTTTCTGAGGGGGGCGTGTCCCCAACCAAAAACTCAAATTAACCTAATTTCAGCCCTTTTTGAGGCGTCATGCTGCACTATAATGTGTCCCACTAATTTGTGTTTATATGATATTTTTGTATCAATACAATAAATGTTATTAAGTGATCACTGAATACTGAGAAACAGTCCGCAAGACCCACAACCACGGATGTGAACCCTTGTGAGACCACCCCGGTAACCATGGGACATGTCCTCGCAAAATCCCAAAGTGCAGAGACGTGGCACTGGCTTGGTTAGGGGACCGAAATTTCCATGGCTTAGACAAAGTCCAAAACCAGGTTGTGCACTGGCACACACTTCAACTGCCCGCTTTGGGACTTGCCCAGACATGTCCCTGGCCCTCAAAATGGCCTCCCAGGCCCACAAACCATGGCAGGGGTCTAAAACCAAATAAAAACATTTTTGTTTTTGTGACAAAAAATCCCAAATTAGGGCTAACATGTTTAGGGCTCTGTTTCCTAGGGTTACACACTACAGTGACTGGTAAGTTTAGGTTTTTGGTGTGGTATGTCGTTCAAATCCCAAAGAAAAATAACAAAACGACATTCTACTCCGGAACTCCTTCTCAAAAATCCATGTGGTCTTCAACATCGTCCACTCAACCGATGGAGACTTCAAAATACAGTGTTCAAGCCTATCGCGACGTTTCGGACCTTCTTGGTCCTTCTTCAGGCGAGCTTGAATCAAATGAAGTGTTCTCTGCTGTTCTGTCCTATTTATACTTTTTCTGAGGGGGGCGTGTCCCCAACCAAAAACTCAAATTAACCTAATTTCAGCCCTTTTTGAGGCGTCATGCTGCACTATAATGTGTCCCACTAATTTGTGTTTATATGATATTTTTGTATCAATACAATAAATGTTATTAAGTGATCACTGAATACTGAGAAACAGTCCGCAAGACCCACAACCACGGATGTGAACCCTTGTGAGACCACCCCGGTAACCATGGGACATGTCCTCGCAAAATCCCAAAGTGCAGAGACGTGGCACTGGCTTGGTTAGGGGACCGAAATTTCCATGGCTTAGACAAAGTCCAAAACCAGGTTGTGCACTGGCACACACTTCAACTGCCCGCTTTGGGACTTGCCCAGACATGTCCCTGGCCCTCAAAATGGCCTCCCAGGCCCACAAACCATGGCAGGGGTCTAAAACCAAATAAAAACATTTTTGTTTTTGTGACAAAAAATCCCAAATTAGGGCTAACATGTTTAGGGCTCTGTTTCCTAGGGTTACACACTACAGTGACTGGTAAGTTTAGGTTTTTGGTGTGGTATGTCGTTCAAATCCCAAAGAAAAATAACAAAACGACATTCTACTCCGGAACTCCTTCTCAAAAATCCATGTGGTCTTCAACATCGTCCACTCAACCGATGGAGACTTCAAAATACAGTGTTCAAGCCTATCGCGACGTTTCGGACCTTCTTGGTCCTTCTTCAGGCGAGCTTGAATCAAATGAAGTGTTCTCTGCTGTTCTGTCCTATTTATACTTTTTCTGAGGGGGGCGTGTCCCCAACCAAAAACTCAAATTAACCTAATTTCAGCCCTTTTTGAGGCGTCATGCTGCACTATAATGTGTCCCACTAATTTGTGTTTATATGATATTTTTGTATCAATACAATAAATGTTATTAAGTGATCACTGAATACTGAGAAACAGTCCGCAAGACCCACAACCACGGATGTGAACCCTTGTGAGACCACCCCGGTAACCATGGGACATGTCCTCGCAAAATCCCAAAGTGCAGAGACGTGGCACTGGCTTGGTTAGGGGACCGAAATTTCCATGGCTTAGACAAAGTCCAAAACCAGGTTGTGCACTGGCACACACTTCAACTGCCCGCTTTGGGACTTGCCCAGACATGTCCCTGGCCCTCAAAATGGCCTCCCAGGCCCACAAACCATGGCAGGGGTCTAAAACCAAATAAAAACATTTTTGTTTTTGTGACAAAAAATCCCAAATTAGGGCTAACATGTTTAGGGCTCTGTTTCCTAGGGTTACACACTACAGTGACTGGTAAGTTTAGGTTTTTGGTGTGGTATGTCGTTCAAATCCCAAAGAAAAATAACAAAACGACATTCTACTCCGGAACTCCTTCTCAAAAATCCATGTGGTCTTCAACATCGTCCACTCAACCGATGGAGACTTCAAAATACAGTGTTCAAGCCTATCGCGACGTTTCGGACCTTCTTGGTCCTTCTTCAGGCGAGCTTGAATCAAATGAAGTGTTCTCTGCTGTTCTGTCCTATTTATACTTTTTCTGAGGGGGGCGTGTCCCCAACCAAAAACTCAAATTAACCTAATTTCAGCCCTTTTTGAGGCGTCATGCTGCACTATAATGTGTCCCACTAATTTGTGTTTATATGATATTTTTGTATCAATACAATAAATGTTATTAAGTGATCACTGAATACTGAGAAACAGTCCGCAAGACCCACAACCACGGATGTGAACCCTTGTGAGACCACCCCGGTAACCATGGGACATGTCCTCGCAAAATCCCAAAGTGCAGAGACGTGGCACTGGCTTGGTTAGGGGACCGAAATTTCCATGGCTTAGACAAAGTCCAAAACCAGGTTGTGCACTGGCACACACTTCAACTGCCCGCTTTGGGACTTGCCCAGACATGTCCCTGGCCCTCAAAATGGCCTCCCAGGCCCACAAACCATGGCAGGGGTCTAAAACCAAATAAAAACATTTTTGTTTTTGTGACAAAAAATCCCAAATTAGGGCTAACATGTTTAGGGCTCTGTTTCCTAGGGTTACACACTACAGTGACTGGTAAGTTTAGGTTTTTGGTGTGGTATGTCGTTCAAATCCCAAAGAAAAATAACAAAACGACATTCTACTCCGGAACTCCTTCTCAAAAATCCATGTGGTCTTCAACATCGTCCACTCAACCGATGGAGACTTCAAAATACAGTGTTCAAGCCTATCGCGACGTTTCGGACCTTCTTGGTCCTTCTTCAGGCGAGCTTGAATCAAATGAAGTGTTCTCTGCTGTTCTGTCCTATTTATACTTTTTCTGAGGGGGGCGTGTCCCCAACCAAAAACTCAAATTAACCTAATTTCAGCCCTTTTTGAGGCGTCATGCTGCACTATAATGTGTCCCACTAATTTGTGTTTATATGATATTTTTGTATCAATACAATAAATGTTATTAAGTGATCACTGAATACTGAGAAACAGTCCGCAAGACCCACAACCACGGATGTGAACCCTTGTGAGACCACCCCGGTAACCATGGGACATGTCCTCGCAAAATCCCAAAGTGCAGAGACGTGGCACTGGCTTGGTTAGGGGACCGAAATTTCCATGGCTTAGACAAAGTCCAAAACCAGGTTGTGCACTGGCACACACTTCAACTGCCCGCTTTGGGACTTGCCCAGACATGTCCCTGGCCCTCAAAATGGCCTCCCAGGCCCACAAACCATGGCAGGGGTCTAAAACCAAATAAAAACATTTTTGTTTTTGTGACAAAAAATCCCAAATTAGGGCTAACATGTTTAGGGCTCTGTTTCCTAGGGTTACACACTACAGTGACTGGTAAGTTTAGGTTTTTGGTGTGGTATGTCGTTCAAATCCCAAAGAAAAATAACAAAACGACATTCTACTCCGGAACTCCTTCTCAAAAATCCATGTGGTCTTCAACATCGTCCACTCAACCGATGGAGACTTCAAAATACAGTGTTCAAGCCTATCGCGACGTTTCGGACCTTCTTGGTCCTTCTTCAGGCGAGCTTGAATCAAATGAAGTGTTCTCTGCTGTTCTGTCCTATTTATACTTTTTCTGAGGGGGGCGTGTCCCCAACCAAAAACTCAAATTAACCTAATTTCAGCCCTTTTTGAGGCGTCATGCTGCACTATAATGTGTCCCACTAATTTGTGTTTATATGATATTTTTGTATCAATACAATAAATGTTATTAAGTGATCACTGAATACTGAGAAACAGTCCGCAAGACCCACAACCACGGATGTGAACCCTTGTGAGACCACCCCGGTAACCATGGGACATGTCCTCGCAAAATCCCAAAGTGCAGAGACGTGGCACTGGCTTGGTTAGGGGACCGAAATTTCCATGGCTTAGACAAAGTCCAAAACCAGGTTGTGCACTGGCACACACTTCAACTGCCCGCTTTGGGACTTGCCCAGACATGTCCCTGGCCCTCAAAATGGCCTCCCAGGCCCACAAACCATGGCAGGGGTCTAAAACCAAATAAAAACATTTTTGTTTTTGTGACAAAAAATCCCAAATTAGGGCTAACATGTTTAGGGCTCTGTTTCCTAGGGTTACACACTACAGTGACTGGTAAGTTTAGGTTTTTGGTGTGGTATGTCGTTCAAATCCCAAAGAAAAATAACAAAACGACATTCTACTCCGGAACTCCTTCTCAAAAATCCATGTGGTCTTCAACATCGTCCACTCAACCGATGGAGACTTCAAAATACAGTGTTCAAGCCTATCGCGACGTTTCGGACCTTCTTGGTCCTTCTTCAGGCGAGCTTGAATCAAATGAAGTGTTCTCTGCTGTTCTGTCCTATTTATACTTTTTCTGAGGGGGGCGTGTCCCCAACCAAAAACTCAAATTAACCTAATTTCAGCCCTTTTTGAGGCGTCATGCTGCACTATAATGTGTCCCACTAATTTGTGTTTATATGATATTTTTGTATCAATACAATAAATGTTATTAAGTGATCACTGAATACTGAGAAACAGTCCGCAAGACCCACAACCACGGATGTGAACCCTTGTGAGACCACCCCGGTAACCATGGGACATGTCCTCGCAAAATCCCAAAGTGCAGAGACGTGGCACTGGCTTGGTTAGGGGACCGAAATTTCCATGGCTTAGACAAAGTCCAAAACCAGGTTGTGCACTGGCACACACTTCAACTGCCCGCTTTGGGACTTGCCCAGACATGTCCCTGGCCCTCAAAATGGCCTCCCAGGCCCACAAACCATGGCAGGGGTCTAAAACCAAATAAAAACATTTTTGTTTTTGTGACAAAAAATCCCAAATTAGGGCTAACATGTTTAGGGCTCTGTTTCCTAGGGTTACACACTACAGTGACTGGTAAGTTTAGGTTTTTGGTGTGGTATGTCGTTCAAATCCCAAAGAAAAATAACAAAACGACATTCTACTCCGGAACTCCTTCTCAAAAATCCATGTGGTCTTCAACATCGTCCACTCAACCGATGGAGACTTCAAAATACAGTGTTCAAGCCTATCGCGACGTTTCGGACCTTCTTGGTCCTTCTTCAGGCGAGCTTGAATCAAATGAAGTGTTCTCTGCTGTTCTGTCCTATTTATACTTTTTCTGAGGGGGGCGTGTCCCCAACCAAAAACTCAAATTAACCTAATTTCAGCCCTTTTTGAGGCGTCATGCTGCACTATAATGTGTCCCACTAATTTGTGTTTATATGATATTTTTGTATCAATACAATAAATGTTATTAAGTGATCACTGAATACTGAGAAACAGTCCGCAAGACCCACAACCACGGATGTGAACCCTTGTGAGACCACCCCGGTAACCATGGGACATGTCCTCGCAAAATCCCAAAGTGCAGAGACGTGGCACTGGCTTGGTTAGGGGACCGAAATTTCCATGGCTTAGACAAAGTCCAAAACCAGGTTGTGCACTGGCACACACTTCAACTGCCCGCTTTGGGACTTGCCCAGACATGTCCCTGGCCCTCAAAATGGCCTCCCAGGCCCACAAACCATGGCAGGGGTCTAAAACCAAATAAAAACATTTTTGTTTTTGTGACAAAAAATCCCAAATTAGGGCTAACATGTTTAGGGCTCTGTTTCCTAGGGTTACACACTACAGTGACTGGTAAGTTTAGGTTTTTGGTGTGGTATGTCGTTCAAATCCCAAAGAAAAATAACAAAACGACATTCTACTCCGGAACTCCTTCTCAAAAATCCATGTGGTCTTCAACATCGTCCACTCAACCGATGGAGACTTCAAAATACAGTGTTCAAGCCTATCGCGACGTTTCGGACCTTCTTGGTCCTTCTTCAGGCGAGCTTGAATCAAATGAAGTGTTCTCTGCTGTTCTGTCCTATTTATACTTTTTCTGAGGGGGGCGTGTCCCCAACCAAAAACTCAAATTAACCTAATTTCAGCCCTTTTTGAGGCGTCATGCTGCACTATAATGTGTCCCACTAATTTGTGTTTATATGATATTTTTGTATCAATACAATAAATGTTATTAAGTGATCACTGAATACTGAGAAACAGTCCGCAAGACCCACAACCACGGATGTGAACCCTTGTGAGACCACCCCGGTAACCATGGGACATGTCCTCGCAAAATCCCAAAGTGCAGAGACGTGGCACTGGCTTGGTTAGGGGACCGAAATTTCCATGGCTTAGACAAAGTCCAAAACCAGGTTGTGCACTGGCACACACTTCAACTGCCCGCTTTGGGACTTGCCCAGACATGTCCCTGGCCCTCAAAATGGCCTCCCAGGCCCACAAACCATGGCAGGGGTCTAAAACCAAATAAAAACATTTTTGTTTTTGTGACAAAAAATCCCAAATTAGGGCTAACATGTTTAGGGCTCTGTTTCCTAGGGTTACACACTACAGTGACTGGTAAGTTTAGGTTTTTGGTGTGGTATGTCGTTCAAATCCCAAAGAAAAATAACAAAACGACATTCTACTCCGGAACTCCTTCTCAAAAATCCATGTGGTCTTCAACATCGTCCACTCAACCGATGGAGACTTCAAAATACAGTGTTCAAGCCTATCGCGACGTTTCGGACCTTCTTGGTCCTTCTTCAGGCGAGCTTGAATCAAATGAAGTGTTCTCTGCTGTTCTGTCCTATTTATACTTTTTCTGAGGGGGGCGTGTCCCCAACCAAAAACTCAAATTAACCTAATTTCAGCCCTTTTTGAGGCGTCATGCTGCACTATAATGTGTCCCACTAATTTGTGTTTATATGATATTTTTGTATCAATACAATAAATGTTATTAAGTGATCACTGAATACTGAGAAACAGTCCGCAAGACCCACAACCACGGATGTGAACCCTTGTGAGACCACCCCGGTAACCATGGGACATGTCCTCGCAAAATCCCAAAGTGCAGAGACGTGGCACTGGCTTGGTTAGGGGACCGAAATTTCCATGGCTTAGACAAAGTCCAAAACCAGGTTGTGCACTGGCACACACTTCAACTGCCCGCTTTGGGACTTGCCCAGACATGTCCCTGGCCCTCAAAATGGCCTCCCAGGCCCACAAACCATGGCAGGGGTCTAAAACCAAATAAAAACATTTTTGTTTTTGTGACAAAAAATCCCAAATTAGGGCTAACATGTTTAGGGCTCTGTTTCCTAGGGTTACACACTACAGTGACTGGTAAGTTTAGGTTTTTGGTGTGGTATGTCGTTCAAATCCCAAAGAAAAATAACAAAACGACATTCTACTCCGGAACTCCTTCTCAAAAATCCATGTGGTCTTCAACATCGTCCACTCAACCGATGGAGACTTCAAAATACAGTGTTCAAGCCTATCGCGACGTTTCGGACCTTCTTGGTCCTTCTTCAGGCGAGCTTGAATCAAATGAAGTGTTCTCTGCTGTTCTGTCCTATTTATACTTTTTCTGAGGGGGGCGTGTCCCCAACCAAAAACTCAAATTAACCTAATTTCAGCCCTTTTTGAGGCGTCATGCTGCACTATAATGTGTCCCACTAATTTGTGTTTATATGATATTTTTGTATCAATACAATAAATGTTATTAAGTGATCACTGAATACTGAGAAACAGTCCGCAAGACCCACAACCACGGATGTGAACCCTTGTGAGACCACCCCGGTAACCATGGGACATGTCCTCGCAAAATCCCAAAGTGCAGAGACGTGGCACTGGCTTGGTTAGGGGACCGAAATTTCCATGGCTTAGACAAAGTCCAAAACCAGGTTGTGCACTGGCACACACTTCAACTGCCCACTTTGGGACTTGCCCAGACATGTCCCTGGCCCTCAAAATGGCCTCCCAGGCCCACAAACCATGGCAGGGGTCTAAAACCAAATAAAAACATTTTTGTTTTTGTGACAAAAAATCCCAAATTAGGGCTAACATGTTTAGGGCTCTGTTTCCTAGGGTTACACACTACAGTGACTGGTAAGTTTAGGTTTTTGGTGTGGTATGTCGTTCAAATCCCAAAGAAAAATAACAAAACGACATTCTACTCCGGAACTCCTTCTCAAAAATCCATGTGGTCTTCAACATCGTCCACTCAACCGATGGAGACTTCAAAATACAGTGTTCAAGCCTATCGCGACGTTTCGGACCTTCTTGGTCCTTCTTCAGGCGAGCTTGAATCAAATGAAGTGTTCTCTGCTGTTCTGTCCTATTTATACTTTTTCTGAGGGGGGCGTGTCCCCAACCAAAAACTCAAATTAACCTAATTTCAGCCCTTTTTGAGGCGTCATGCTGCACTATAATGTGTCCCACTAATTTGTGTTTATATGATATTTTTGTATCAATACAATAAATGTTATTAAGTGATCACTGAATACTGAGAAACAGTCCGCAAGACCCACAACCACGGATGTGAACCCTTGTGAGACCACCCCGGTAACCATGGGACATGTCCTCGCAAAATCCCAAAGTGCAGAGACGTGGCACTGGCTTGGTTAGGGGACCGAAATTTCCATGGCTTAGACAAAGTCCAAAACCAGGTTGTGCACTGGCACACACTTCAACTGCCCGCTTTGGGACTTGCCCAGACATGTCCCTGGCCCTCAAAATGGCCTCCCAGGCCCACAAACCATGGCAGGGGTCTAAAACCAAATAAAAACATTTTTGTTTTTGTGACAAAAAATCCCAAATTAGGGCTAACATGTTTAGGGCTCTGTTTCCTAGGGTTACACACTACAGTGACTGGTAAGTTTAGGTTTTTGGTGTGGTATGTCGTTCAAATCCCAAAGAAAAATAACAAAACGACATTCTACTCCGGAACTCCTTCTCAAAAATCCATGTGGTCTTCAACATCGTCCACTCAACCGATGGAGACTTCAAAATACAGTGTTCAAGCCTATCGCGACGTTTCGGACCTTCTTGGTCCTTCTTCAGGCGAGCTTGAATCAAATGAAGTGTTCTCTGCTGTTCTGTCCTATTTATACTTTTTCTGAGGGGGGCGTGTCCCCAACCAAAAACTCAAATTAACCTAATTTCAGCCCTTTTTGAGGCGTCATGCTGCACTATAATGTGTCCCACTAATTTGTGTTTATATGATATTTTTGTATCAATACAATAAATGTTATTAAGTGATCACTGAATACTGAGAAACAGTCCGCAAGACCCACAACCACGGATGTGAACCCTTGTGAGACCACCCCGGTAACCATGGGACATGTCCTCGCAAAATCCCAAAGTGCAGAGACGTGGCACTGGCTTGGTTAGGGGACCGAAATTTCCATGGCTTAGACAAAGTCCAAAACCAGGTTGTGCACTGGCACACACTTCAACTGCCCGCTTTGGGACTTGCCCAGACATGTCCCTGGCCCTCAAAATGGCCTCCCAGGCCCACAAACCATGGCAGGGGTCTAAAACCAAATAAAAACATTTTTGTTTTTGTGACAAAAAATCCCAAATTAGGGCTAACATGTTTAGGGCTCTGTTTCCTAGGGTTACACACTACAGTGACTGGTAAGTTTAGGTTTTTGGTGTGGTATGTCGTTCAAATCCCAAAGAAAAATAACAAAACGACATTCTACTCCGGAACTCCTTCTCAAAAATCCATGTGGTCTTCAACATCGTCCACTCAACCGATGGAGACTTCAAAATACAGTGTTCAAGCCTATCGCGACGTTTCGGACCTTCTTGGTCCTTCTTCAGGCGAGCTTGAATCAAATGAAGTGTTCTCTGCTGTTCTGTCCTATTTATACTTTTTCTGAGGGGGGCGTGTCCCCAACCAAAAACTCAAATTAACCTAATTTCAGCCCTTTTTGAGGCGTCATGCTGCACTATAATGTGTCCCACTAATTTGTGTTTATATGATATTTTTGTATCAATACAATAAATGTTATTAAGTGATCACTGAATACTGAGAAACAGTCCGCAAGACCCACAACCACGGATGTGAACCCTTGTGAGACCACCCCGGTAACCATGGGACATGTCCTCGCAAAATCCCAAAGTGCAGAGACGTGGCACTGGCTTGGTTAGGGGACCGAAATTTCCATGGCTTAGACAAAGTCCAAAACCAGGTTGTGCACTGGCACACACTTCAACTGCCCGCTTTGGGACTTGCCCAGACATGTCCCTGGCCCTCAAAATGGCCTCCCAGGCCCACAAACCATGGCAGGGGTCTAAAACCAAATAAAAACATTTTTGTTTTTGTGACAAAAAATCCCAAATTAGGGCTAACATGTTTAGGGCTCTGTTTCCTAGGGTTACACACTACAGTGACTGGTAAGTTTAGGTTTTTGGTGTGGTATGTCGTTCAAATCCCAAAGAAAAATAACAAAACGACATTCTACTCCGGAACTCCTTCTCAAAAATCCATGTGGTCTTCAACATCGTCCACTCAACCGATGGAGACTTCAAAATACAGTGTTCAAGCCTATCGCGACGTTTCGGACCTTCTTGGTCCTTCTTCAGGCGAGCTTGAATCAAATGAAGTGTTCTCTGCTGTTCTGTCCTATTTATACTTTTTCTGAGGGGGGCGTGTCCCCAACCAAAAACTCAAATTAACCTAATTTCAGCCCTTTTTGAGGCGTCATGCTGCACTATAATGTGTCCCACTAATTTGTGTTTATATGATATTTTTGTATCAATACAATAAATGTTATTAAGTGATCACTGAATACTGAGAAACAGTCCGCAAGACCCACAACCACGGATGTGAACCCTTGTGAGACCACCCCGGTAACCATGGGACATGTCCTCGCAAAATCCCAAAGTGCAGAGACGTGGCACTGGCTTGGTTAGGGGACCGAAATTTCCATGGCTTAGACAAAGTCCAAAACCAGGTTGTGCACTGGCACACACTTCAACTGCCCGCTTTGGGACTTGCCCAGACATGTCCCTGGCCCTCAAAATGGCCTCCCAGGCCCACAAACCATGGCAGGGGTCTAAAACCAAATAAAAACATTTTTGTTTTTGTGACAAAAAATCCCAAATTAGGGCTAACATGTTTAGGGCTCTGTTTCCTAGGGTTACACACTACAGTGACTGGTAAGTTTAGGTTTTTGGTGTGGTATGTCGTTCAAATCCCAAAGAAAAATAACAAAACGACATTCTACTCCGGAACTCCTTCTCAAAAATCCATGTGGTCTTCAACATCGTCCACTCAACCGATGGAGACTTCAAAATACAGTGTTCAAGCCTATCGCGACGTTTCGGACCTTCTTGGTCCTTCTTCAGGCGAGCTTGAATCAAATGAAGTGTTCTCTGCTGTTCTGTCCTATTTATACTTTTTCTGAGGGGGGCGTGTCCCCAACCAAAAACTCAAATTAACCTAATTTCAGCCCTTTTTGAGGCGTCATGCTGCACTATAATGTGTCCCACTAATTTGTGTTTATATGATATTTTTGTATCAATACAATAAATGTTATTAAGTGATCACTGAATACTGAGAAACAGTCCGCAAGACCCACAACCACGGATGTGAACCCTTGTGAGACCACCCCGGTAACCATGGGACATGTCCTCGCAAAATCCCAAAGTGCAGAGACGTGGCACTGGCTTGGTTAGGGGACCGAAATTTCCATGGCTTAGACAAAGTCCAAAACCAGGTTGTGCACTGGCACACACTTCAACTGCCCGCTTTGGGACTTGCCCAGACATGTCCCTGGCCCTCAAAATGGCCTCCCAGGCCCACAAACCATGGCAGGGGTCTAAAACCAAATAAAAACATTTTTGTTTTTGTGACAAAAAATCCCAAATTAGGGCTAACATGTTTAGGGCTCTGTTTCCTAGGGTTACACACTACAGTGACTGGTAAGTTTAGGTTTTTGGTGTGGTATGTCGTTCAAATCCCAAAGAAAAATAACAAAACGACATTCTACTCCGGAACTCCTTCTCAAAAATCCATGTGGTCTTCAACATCGTCCACTCAACCGATGGAGACTTCAAAATACAGTGTTCAAGCCTATCGCGACGTTTCGGACCTTCTTGGTCCTTCTTCAGGCGAGCTTGAATCAAATGAAGTGTTCTCTGCTGTTCTGTCCTATTTATACTTTTTCTGAGGGGGGCGTGTCCCCAACCAAAAACTCAAATTAACCTAATTTCAGCCCTTTTTGAGGCGTCATGCTGCACTATAATGTGTCCCACTAATTTGTGTTTATATGATATTTTTGTATCAATACAATAAATGTTATTAAGTGATCACTGAATACTGAGAAACAGTCCGCAAGACCCACAACCACGGATGTGAACCCTTGTGAGACCACCCCGGTAACCATGGGACATGTCCTCGCAAAATCCCAAAGTGCAGAGACGTGGCACTGGCTTGGTTAGGGGACCGAAATTTCCATGGCTTAGACAAAGTCCAAAACCAGGTTGTGCACTGGCACACACTTCAACTGCCCGCTTTGGGACTTGCCCAGACATGTCCCTGGCCCTCAAAATGGCCTCCCAGGCCCACAAACCATGGCAGGGGTCTAAAACCAAATAAAAACATTTTTGTTTTTGTGACAAAAAATCCCAAATTAGGGCTAACATGTTTAGGGCTCTGTTTCCTAGGGTTACACACTACAGTGACTGGTAAGTTTAGGTTTTTGGTGTGGTATGTCGTTCAAATCCCAAAGAAAAATAACAAAACGACATTCTACTCCGGAACTCCTTCTCAAAAATCCATGTGGTCTTCAACATCGTCCACTCAACCGATGGAGACTTCAAAATACAGTGTTCAAGCCTATCGCGACGTTTCGGACCTTCTTGGTCCTTCTTCAGGCGAGCTTGAATCAAATGAAGTGTTCTCTGCTGTTCTGTCCTATTTATACTTTTTCTGAGGGGGGCGTGTCCCCAACCAAAAACTCAAATTAACCTAATTTCAGCCCTTTTTGAGGCGTCATGCTGCACTATAATGTGTCCCACTAATTTGTGTTTATATGATATTTTTGTATCAATACAATAAATGTTATTAAGTGATCACTGAATACTGAGAAACAGTCCGCAAGACCCACAACCACGGATGTGAACCCTTGTGAGACCACCCCGGTAACCATGGGACATGTCCTCGCAAAATCCCAAAGTGCAGAGACGTGGCACTGGCTTGGTTAGGGGACCGAAATTTCCATGGCTTAGACAAAGTCCAAAACCAGGTTGTGCACTGGCACACACTTCAACTGCCCGCTTTGGGACTTGCCCAGACATGTCCCTGGCCCTCAAAATGGCCTCCCAGGCCCACAAACCATGGCAGGGGTCTAAAACCAAATAAAAACATTTTTGTTTTTGTGACAAAAAATCCCAAATTAGGGCTAACATGTTTAGGGCTCTGTTTCCTAGGGTTACACACTACAGTGACTGGTAAGTTTAGGTTTTTGGTGTGGTATGTCGTTCAAATCCCAAAGAAAAATAACAAAACGACATTCTACTCCGGAACTCCTTCTCAAAAATCCATGTGGTCTTCAACATCGTCCACTCAACCGATGGAGACTTCAAAATACAGTGTTCAAGCCTATCGCGACGTTTCGGACCTTCTTGGTCCTTCTTCAGGCGAGCTTGAATCAAATGAAGTGTTCTCTGCTGTTCTGTCCTATTTATACTTTTTCTGAGGGGGGCGTGTCCCCAACCAAAAACTCAAATTAACCTAATTTCAGCCCTTTTTGAGGCGTCATGCTGCACTATAATGTGTCCCACTAATTTGTGTTTATATGATATTTTTGTATCAATACAATAAATGTTATTAAGTGATCACTGAATACTGAGAAACAGTCCGCAAGACCCACAACCACGGATGTGAACCCTTGTGAGACCACCCCGGTAACCATGGGACATGTCCTCGCAAAATCCCAAAGTGCAGAGACGTGGCACTGGCTTGGTTAGGGGACCGAAATTTCCATGGCTTAGACAAAGTCCAAAACCAGGTTGTGCACTGGCACACACTTCAACTGCCCGCTTTGGGACTTGCCCAGACATGTCCCTGGCCCTCAAAATGGCCTCCCAGGCCCACAAACCATGGCAGGGGTCTAAAACCAAATAAAAACATTTTTGTTTTTGTGACAAAAAATCCCAAATTAGGGCTAACATGTTTAGGGCTCTGTTTCCTAGGGTTACACACTACAGTGACTGGTAAGTTTAGGTTTTTGGTGTGGTATGTCGTTCAAATCCCAAAGAAAAATAACAAAACGACATTCTACTCCGGAACTCCTTCTCAAAAATCCATGTGGTCTTCAACATCGTCCACTCAACCGATGGAGACTTCAAAATACAGTGTTCAAGCCTATCGCGACGTTTCGGACCTTCTTGGTCCTTCTTCAGGCGAGCTTGAATCAAATGAAGTGTTCTCTGCTGTTCTGTCCTATTTATACTTTTTCTGAGGGGGGCGTGTCCCCAACCAAAAACTCAAATTAACCTAATTTCAGCCCTTTTTGAGGCGTCATGCTGCACTATAATGTGTCCCACTAATTTGTGTTTATATGATATTTTTGTATCAATACAATAAATGTTATTAAGTGATCACTGAATACTGAGAAACAGTCCGCAAGACCCACAACCACGGATGTGAACCCTTGTGAGACCACCCCGGTAACCATGGGACATGTCCTCGCAAAATCCCAAAGTGCAGAGACGTGGCACTGGCTTGGTTAGGGGACCGAAATTTCCATGGCTTAGACAAAGTCCAAAACCAGGTTGTGCACTGGCACACACTTCAACTGCCCGCTTTGGGACTTGCCCAGACATGTCCCTGGCCCTCAAAATGGCCTCCCAGGCCCACAAACCATGGCAGGGGTCTAAAACCAAATAAAAACATTTTTGTTTTTGTGACAAAAAATCCCAAATTAGGGCTAACATGTTTAGGGCTCTGTTTCCTAGGGTTACACACTACAGTGACTGGTAAGTTTAGGTTTTTGGTGTGGTATGTCGTTCAAATCCCAAAGAAAAATAACAAAACGACATTCTACTCCGGAACTCCTTCTCAAAAATCCATGTGGTCTTCAACATCGTCCACTCAACCGATGGAGACTTCAAAATACAGTGTTCAAGCCTATCGCGACGTTTCGGACCTTCTTGGTCCTTCTTCAGGCGAGCTTGAATCAAATGAAGTGTTCTCTGCTGTTCTGTCCTATTTATACTTTTTCTGAGGGGGGCGTGTCCCCAACCAAAAACTCAAATTAACCTAATTTCAGCCCTTTTTGAGGCGTCATGCTGCACTATAATGTGTCCCACTAATTTGTGTTTATATGATATTTTTGTATCAATACAATAAATGTTATTAAGTGATCACTGAATACTGAGAAACAGTCCGCAAGACCCACAACCACGGATGTGAACCCTTGTGAGACCACCCCGGTAACCATGGGACATGTCCTCGCAAAATCCCAAAGTGCAGAGACGTGGCACTGGCTTGGTTAGGGGACCGAAATTTCCATGGCTTAGACAAAGTCCAAAACCAGGTTGTGCACTGGCACACACTTCAACTGCCCGCTTTGGGACTTGCCCAGACATGTCCCTGGCCCTCAAAATGGCCTCCCAGGCCCACAAACCATGGCAGGGGTCTAAAACCAAATAAAAACATTTTTGTTTTTGTGACAAAAAATCCCAAATTAGGGCTAACATGTTTAGGGCTCTGTTTCCTAGGGTTACACACTACAGTGACTGGTAAGTTTAGGTTTTTGGTGTGGTATGTCGTTCAAATCCCAAAGAAAAATAACAAAACGACATTCTACTCCGGAACTCCTTCTCAAAAATCCATGTGGTCTTCAACATCGTCCACTCAACCGATGGAGACTTCAAAATACAGTGTTCAAGCCTATCGCGACGTTTCGGACCTTCTTGGTCCTTCTTCAGGCGAGCTTGAATCAAATGAAGTGTTCTCTGCTGTTCTGTCCTATTTATACTTTTTCTGAGGGGGGCGTGTCCCCAACCAAAAACTCAAATTAACCTAATTTCAGCCCTTTTTGAGGCGTCATGCTGCACTATAATGTGTCCCACTAATTTGTGTTTATATGATATTTTTGTATCAATACAATAAATGTTATTAAGTGATCACTGAATACTGAGAAACAGTCCGCAAGACCCACAACCACGGATGTGAACCCTTGTGAGACCACCCCGGTAACCATGGGACATGTCCTCGCAAAATCCCAAAGTGCAGAGACGTGGCACTGGCTTGGTTAGGGGACCGAAATTTCCATGGCTTAGACAAAGTCCAAAACCAGGTTGTGCACTGGCACACACTTCAACTGCCCGCTTTGGGACTTGCCCAGACATGTCCCTGGCCCTCAAAATGGCCTCCCAGGCCCACAAACCATGGCAGGGGTCTAAAACCAAATAAAAACATTTTTGTTTTTGTGACAAAAAATCCCAAATTAGGGCTAACATGTTTAGGGCTCTGTTTCCTAGGGTTACACACTACAGTGACTGGTAAGTTTAGGTTTTTGGTGTGGTATGTCGTTCAAATCCCAAAGAAAAATAACAAAACGACATTCTACTCCGGAACTCCTTCTCAAAAATCCATGTGGTCTTCAACATCGTCCACTCAACCGATGGAGACTTCAAAATACAGTGTTCAAGCCTATCGCGACGTTTCGGACCTTCTTGGTCCTTCTTCAGGCGAGCTTGAATCAAATGAAGTGTTCTCTGCTGTTCTGTCCTATTTATACTTTTTCTGAGGGGGGCGTGTCCCCAACCAAAAACTCAAATTAACCTAATTTCAGCCCTTTTTGAGGCGTCATGCTGCACTATAATGTGTCCCACTAATTTGTGTTTATATGATATTTTTGTATCAATACAATAAATGTTATTAAGTGATCACTGAATACTGAGAAACAGTCCGCAAGACCCACAACCACGGATGTGAACCCTTGTGAGACCACCCCGGTAACCATGGGACATGTCCTCGCAAAATCCCAAAGTGCAGAGACGTGGCACTGGCTTGGTTAGGGGACCGAAATTTCCATGGCTTAGACAAAGTCCAAAACCAGGTTGTGCACTGGCACACACTTCAACTGCCCGCTTTGGGACTTGCCCAGACATGTCCCTGGCCCTCAAAATGGCCTCCCAGGCCCACAAACCATGGCAGGGGTCTAAAACCAAATAAAAACATTTTTGTTTTTGTGACAAAAAATCCCAAATTAGGGCTAACATGTTTAGGGCTCTGTTTCCTAGGGTTACACACTACAGTGACTGGTAAGTTTAGGTTTTTGGTGTGGTATGTCGTTCAAATCCCAAAGAAAAATAACAAAACGACATTCTACTCCGGAACTCCTTCTCAAAAATCCATGTGGTCTTCAACATCGTCCACTCAACCGATGGAGACTTCAAAATACAGTGTTCAAGCCTATCGCGACGTTTCGGACCTTCTTGGTCCTTCTTCAGGCGAGCTTGAATCAAATGAAGTGTTCTCTGCTGTTCTGTCCTATTTATACTTTTTCTGAGGGGGGCGTGTCCCCAACCAAAAACTCAAATTAACCTAATTTCAGCCCTTTTTGAGGCGTCATGCTGCACTATAATGTGTCCCACTAATTTGTGTTTATATGATATTTTTGTATCAATACAATAAATGTTATTAAGTGATCACTGAATACTGAGAAACAGTCCGCAAGACCCACAACCACGGATGTGAACCCTTGTGAGACCACCCCGGTAACCATGGGACATGTCCTCGCAAAATCCCAAAGTGCAGAGACGTGGCACTGGCTTGGTTAGGGGACCGAAATTTCCATGGCTTAGACAAAGTCCAAAACCAGGTTGTGCACTGGCACACACTTCAACTGCCCGCTTTGGGACTTGCCCAGACATGTCCCTGGCCCTCAAAATGGCCTCCCAGGCCCACAAACCATGGCAGGGGTCTAAAACCAAATAAAAACATTTTTGTTTTTGTGACAAAAAATCCCAAATTAGGGCTAACATGTTTAGGGCTCTGTTTCCTAGGGTTACACACTACAGTGACTGGTAAGTTTAGGTTTTTGGTGTGGTATGTCGTTCAAATCCCAAAGAAAAATAACAAAACGACATTCTACTCCGGAACTCCTTCTCAAAAATCCATGTGGTCTTCAACATCGTCCACTCAACCGATGGAGACTTCAAAATACAGTGTTCAAGCCTATCGCGACGTTTCGGACCTTCTTGGTCCTTCTTCAGGCGAGCTTGAATCAAATGAAGTGTTCTCTGCTGTTCTGTCCTATTTATACTTTTTCTGAGGGGGGCGTGTCCCCAACCAAAAACTCAAATTAACCTAATTTCAGCCCTTTTTGAGGCGTCATGCTGCACTATAATGTGTCCCACTAATTTGTGTTTATATGATATTTTTGTATCAATACAATAAATGTTATTAAGTGATCACTGAATACTGAGAAACAGTCCGCAAGACCCACAACCACGGATGTGAACCCTTGTGAGACCACCCCGGTAACCATGGGACATGTCCTCGCAAAATCCCAAAGTGCAGAGACGTGGCACTGGCTTGGTTAGGGGACCGAAATTTCCATGGCTTAGACAAAGTCCAAAACCAGGTTGTGCACTGGCACACACTTCAACTGCCCGCTTTGGGACTTGCCCAGACATGTCCCTGGCCCTCAAAATGGCCTCCCAGGCCCACAAACCATGGCAGGGGTCTAAAACCAAATAAAAACATTTTTGTTTTTGTGACAAAAAATCCCAAATTAGGGCTAACATGTTTAGGGCTCTGTTTCCTAGGGTTACACACTACAGTGACTGGTAAGTTTAGGTTTTTGGTGTGGTATGTCGTTCAAATCCCAAAGAAAAATAACAAAACGACATTCTACTCCGGAACTCCTTCTCAAAAATCCATGTGGTCTTCAACATCGTCCACTCAACCGATGGAGACTTCAAAATACAGTGTTCAAGCCTATCGCGACGTTTCGGACCTTCTTGGTCCTTCTTCAGGCGAGCTTGAATCAAATGAAGTGTTCTCTGCTGTTCTGTCCTATTTATACTTTTTCTGAGGGGGGCGTGTCCCCAACCAAAAACTCAAATTAACCTAATTTCAGCCCTTTTTGAGGCGTCATGCTGCACTATAATGTGTCCCACTAATTTGTGTTTATATGATATTTTTGTATCAATACAATAAATGTTATTAAGTGATCACTGAATACTGAGAAACAGTCCGCAAGACCCACAACCACGGATGTGAACCCTTGTGAGACCACCCCGGTAACCATGGGACATGTCCTCGCAAAATCCCAAAGTGCAGAGACGTGGCACTGGCTTGGTTAGGGGACCGAAATTTCCATGGCTTAGACAAAGTCCAAAACCAGGTTGTGCACTGGCACACACTTCAACTGCCCGCTTTGGGACTTGCCCAGACATGTCCCTGGCCCTCAAAATGGCCTCCCAGGCCCACAAACCATGGCAGGGGTCTAAAACCAAATAAAAACATTTTTGTTTTTGTGACAAAAAATCCCAAATTAGGGCTAACATGTTTAGGGCTCTGTTTCCTAGGGTTACACACTACAGTGACTGGTAAGTTTAGGTTTTTGGTGTGGTATGTCGTTCAAATCCCAAAGAAAAATAACAAAACGACATTCTACTCCGGAACTCCTTCTCAAAAATCCATGTGGTCTTCAACATCGTCCACTCAACCGATGGAGACTTCAAAATACAGTGTTCAAGCCTATCGCGACGTTTCGGACCTTCTTGGTCCTTCTTCAGGCGAGCTTGAATCAAATGAAGTGTTCTCTGCTGTTCTGTCCTATTTATACTTTTTCTGAGGGGGGCGTGTCCCCAACCAAAAACTCAAATTAACCTAATTTCAGCCCTTTTTGAGGCGTCATGCTGCACTATAATGTGTCCCACTAATTTGTGTTTATATGATATTTTTGTATCAATACAATAAATGTTATTAAGTGATCACTGAATACTGAGAAACAGTCCGCAAGACCCACAACCACGGATGTGAACCCTTGTGAGACCACCCCGGTAACCATGGGACATGTCCTCGCAAAATCCCAAAGTGCAGAGACGTGGCACTGGCTTGGTTAGGGGACCGAAATTTCCATGGCTTAGACAAAGTCCAAAACCAGGTTGTGCACTGGCACACACTTCAACTGCCCGCTTTGGGACTTGCCCAGACATGTCCCTGGCCCTCAAAATGGCCTCCCAGGCCCACAAACCATGGCAGGGGTCTAAAACCAAATAAAAACATTTTTGTTTTTGTGACAAAAAATCCCAAATTAGGGCTAACATGTTTAGGGCTCTGTTTCCTAGGGTTACACACTACAGTGACTGGTAAGTTTAGGTTTTTGGTGTGGTATGTCGTTCAAATCCCAAAGAAAAATAACAAAACGACATTCTACTCCGGAACTCCTTCTCAAAAATCCATGTGGTCTTCAACATCGTCCACTCAACCGATGGAGACTTCAAAATACAGTGTTCAAGCCTATCGCGACGTTTCGGACCTTCTTGGTCCTTCTTCAGGCGAGCTTGAATCAAATGAAGTGTTCTCTGCTGTTCTGTCCTATTTATACTTTTTCTG
>NW_027394475.1:0-26494 GCF_049309525.1 Garra rufa | reverse complement strand
CATCCAAGATGTAGATGAGTTTGTTTCTTCATCAGAACAGATTTGGAGAAATGTAGCATTACATCACTTTCTCAACAATGGATCCTCTGCAGTGAATGGGTGCCATCAGAATAAGAGCTGATAAAAACATCACAATAATCCACAAGTAATCCACACCACTCCAGTCCAACAATTAATACCTTGTGAAGTGAAAAACTGCAAGTTTGCAATAAACAAATCCATCATTAAGGCCAAAATATGAGTCGATAATTTATAATAACGCTTCCTCCAGTGGAAAAGTCCATCTTCTGTTGTCTTCTCATATGAAAATATATTTGTTTAAAACTGTTTTGGAATGTTTTGTTAATAAACATTGCTTGATCTGTGCATATTTCTCTCTTGAACCAGACAAGACAAGTTTTTCACTGAATAGAGCACTCTTATTTTAGCCAGAAGCAATGTTATAATGGTGGAGCTGTTTCTTACAAACATGCAGCTTTTCACTTCACCAGATGTTAATTGGCTAGTTGCATATCTCCGCCATCTTGGATTTCCGGTCTAGCGAGTGTGTGCACAAATGCTTCCGGTAGAGAGCCGGAGAAATCCAAATATTACGTTCTATTTATGTTTACAGGATTTATAATGTCACTTAAAATTAAAGTAAGATATGGACGTGTTATTACTACTGTACTATATATGTTAATTGAGCCAGTGGCATTTGAAACTTATGTAACTTATGTAGACACGGCTGCTCGTCAATAATATCCGTTTCTCAATTCTGCACATACATCAGTTTGTTCCATCAACATTTTCACAACATATTTTAATATGTTACACAGATAACTTTGCATCAAACATATTTAGAAATGAAAACACTGACTGTAAAAGGATACTAATAAATAGTTATGATTAATTTAAAGATTTGATGTATTTGTTAATAAATGCAAAAAATCGCAAAAATATAGGCGGACTGTATGCACTGCTTAGAGACAGATAATGATTTATGCTATGCAACATAATTAACGAAAACAGATAGCCTAAATATTAATAGAAACACACGGGGAAATGCAAAAAGATCTTTTAACCCTCTGGGGCCCAAGGGTGTTTTGGGGCCCTGAAGAAGTTTTGACATGCCTTGACATTTGTGCTTTTTTCAGTATGTTAAAAACATATTAATATCCTAAATCTAAATACATTGTATTTAGCACAAATTGGACTACAAAAATATGTAAGCAACATGAATGTACACTTTTAAGTTTTTGAGAAAACAATGTTTATGCGTGCATTTTGAAAAACTAAATTTTTGAAGTCACTGAAATAAGGTCATCTAACACATACAGAATATTTATTCTCGGGACTTTCGAGAATTGGATGTGGTAGGCTTGGTTTTTTTCTACCAAATGATGTGAAAATCATCTAGTTCACTTGTTTTCACAAAACAGTATATAGATTTAAATTTTTGAAGACACTTTTTGTTTAGAATGGCTGTATGCGAGGAGGCGTGAATCATCATGAATAATGCTGTGATTTACACCTGAGAAGACAAAGACCTGCATAATGAGCCGCATAATGAGCCATTCAGTCGGATGTTGACTGAGAGGAAACAACAGAAAGAATAAAGGAAAAATGAAAGGACAAAATAAATATATATTTAGTTTGAAGCGTATTTTGAATATATTTAACTATCACACAAAATAACTTGTCTTTCACTTGTGAGTGCAGTTAAACTTTTTATTAGGAACAAAAGTAATAAACACAGAAGTCAAGATGTCGAGGGTGCACTATCCAAACCACTTGCAGGAAACTTGAACACAGGAAAACGGGGAACAGCAGAAACTGCAAAGAAAACAAGTAGATGTGAGCAACACAATGATCTGACAAAGACAGAGCTAACATGGAGAAAACACATACACTACCAGCCAAACTTTTTATTATTAAAAGTTTTTTTTTTTTTAAGTGAGCAGTTTTTTTTACATAGTAAACCTATTTCACAAAATTAGATAATTATTTTTCTTTAAAAAAGTACCTTTGACTGGTAGTGTATAGCATAGGCGTATAACAGTTAGGTGCAAATAAAACAGTGTGAGATAAATACAGGTGTAAGGTTTGTAATGAAGTGATACAGGAGAAACCATACATCTTCTACCTTTCATACAGATTACTTAAAAAGAGAATAGTAGTTTTTTATTTGAATTGGTTTATGTGAAAGTAAACATTTCAAGCTTTCGACAAGTAAATGCATTATGTCTGTGAGGCACGTAATCACTTAGATTTAGGTTTCATGCACGTTAGTTTCATTTATGTGTCTGTGAAAAGATATAACAGACAGTGAAGGCAGAGCGCGTGCCCTGACTGTTTTCTTATTTTCATAAAAGCACAGTGTATACAAATAAAAATATACCCTCTACAGTTTCGAATGATGTATTGGTTGTATTTGTACGATCAAAACTGACGGAGAATTTTACATTCTTTTCGGAGTTATTACAAAAGCGTGCCTCAAATGCGCCAGCGCGTTTTTCGACCAAAGTTGAAACATCCTGTCATCATGAGACATTTAGATGCAGTGAAATGAAACATACTTTATAATGTTTCACTTGCTGTAGTCAGGAAATACAGTTGGCAAAAAGTCTTAACTGGTAAAATGTGTGCACATTCTGTCACAGTAACAACTTACAAATATAAAAGAAAAAAACTTACTTGTGTAAATATCTCATCTGCTGGTTCACGCCATGTCTCATTTAATGTTCATCTTCTGAAGTAAGTTTTATTCCTGACAGCCCGTCTTCCAGAAAGGACTAACTTGAAAGAAAAGAAACTGCTTTCTCCTTTGTTTACTGTGATGTGGGCGTCTACTTTTGGCGCGGCGCCCTCACGTGGACGATTTGAATATGAAAAGATCGAATCGCTCTTGGGCGTGATCTAATTAAAACTAATGAAGCAGACAAGAGAGACTGGACATCGTGTTGGTTTCATACGGATTACTTTATCACAGAATATTTGATTTCAATAAACATTACTTTATTTGAAAGTATAGATATCAAGCTTTCTCTAGACATATTGCTCATGTCTCTGTGTTGTGTATTGGCTGAGTTATAGTCTATTTTAATGACGCATTTCTGAATGAAGATCACGGAGATCAACGCGGCAGACAGCACACCCTTTTTGTTTTCTTTATTTTGTAAAATCACAATATTTTTTTGGTTTTGTGAGTATATACAAATAAAAGTAGACCCTTTACAGATTCGATTGATGTACTGCTTTTATCTGTACAATCAGAAATGACCGAGTAATTTAAGTTCCTTTTGGGAAACTGCCACAAAACGCGTATACGCGTGTTTGGACCCCAGGGGGTTAATAAATGCAAACCTATAATAATTAAATTATGATGAATTGTTCAGCGAGTTAAATGATGTTACTAAATAAAATTAATAAAACATACTCTGAGTCCATAATGCAGAAATCTCTGATCATCTCGTTTGACAGTTGCAAACCTTATGAGCTTATAAATAGCAGTCAGAAAACGATCAACTCTCCGTAATGTCCAGTATTGCACATTTGAATGGTTTGTGTAAGAATGAAGAGATCCCAGTGGATTATTAATAACATCTGCCGCTGCCGCATAATCAACAGAAGAAAGAATGAAGCAATCTCCGCGTTGTATCTTGATGAATTTCCACACAGAGGTACGCAATAATATAAGGGGGATGTTTTCTCTGGTCTTTGATAAACAACTATTCGCTATTTATCTTGAAAAACATTCATTATATCTATCTAGCCAAGTTTCCCCATAAAGTAAATGCGAGCGCCGCAAAGACCGGAAAAATAAGTATGCACGCACTCGCGTCGCCGAAGCTCACCGACGCCATCTTGTGCACAGAGCCAATTGATGGACTAGAGTGGTGTGGATTACTTGCTGATTATTGTGATTGTGATTCTGATGGCACCCATTCACTGCACTTCATTGGTGAGCAAGTGATGCAATGCATTACATCTTGGATGGTTTGAGGTTGAATACATTTTCAGCATATTTTCATTTTTGAGTGTACTGTATCTTTAAAAACTATTTACTGGAAAGATCTTTGAGGAACATAAACACATTTTTTCTTCTATGGCATCACTGCAAAAAACTAAAGAAGAAAAAAACTTTGGAGGCTTTCTTTTAAAGAGTGCAGTCGGTGTCTTGTGCAATGCAACTGGCAATACGGGCATTATGGCACGTAACTCCAAATTTCACACACAGTGGCCAACTATCACAGCCTCCTCAGAGTGCCTCAAGTTGTCATTGTCAATGTTGTTTTACAGGAGAAGTTCTCAGGCAATCTTTGGACTTGCCTTTTGACAATGTTTATGGATGGCTCCCTGAATTAGTATGTCTTTCGGCTGATGTTTGTCGAGAGGAAATCTAGGACGTGGGGTACTATAAATTACAAAATTGGAGCAGGGTTATTGAGGGCACAGGGGCAGCTGTGTTTGATCTGACAGGGCCAGAATGTGTGTCCAGCCTCGTCTTTATTGTCTGGCCAGATCATTCACAATACCAGTATTTACTTGGCGTGAATCTCTCTCATAATGAATGATGGAGGCGCCATGAGCATCAATGCCAAATCTGTGTAGGTTATTGTACAAAACTGATCCTTGACACTGATCCTCCAGTCTAAAAAATCTGAAGATGAATGACCGCCCTGCAACCTCCAGCTCACATTTTCACCTTAAACCGCACATTTGCACCTGTAGGCTGAGATATGAGCGAAAATAAGGAGCAAACAGGCAAGCCTTGGCAGCCCCTGTATTTTGGCCTATACTGAAGCTTTGAGTGCACCTGATTATATACAGAAAGACCCCAGAGGGAGAAATGGGCACGAGTAATGAGGTCACACGCAGGAGAGTACTTTTCCACTCATCTGATGTAACTGTGTCTCCTTAATTCTGAAAGACCATTTACACATTTCTAGTATTAAGCAATAACATTACATAATGTAAAATAAGCCAGTGAAATACAGAAGCTTTTCTCTGTCAAACAGCATCTGTACAGTACATAAATCCTGTCATTTCTTTCTTGTGTCAACCTTGTATTGTTGCCTCTGGCCAGCAGCTCCTTCCCTGATGCATGCTCGGTTTAGAGCTCAAATAGTGAATTGTAAGACAGTTTGGGAGAGTAACATTTTCTGTGTATTCTAGTACAGAAAATAGCCTAAACTTACCTAATACAGTCAATTACAGTGTGCATATGTGATTATTCTCCATTAGTTTTTATTAGCAGTTATTATCTTGGACAGATTTTTCTGATTTGTATTAATTTTTTAAATATGTGGAAATTAAGTATTGCTGTTGATGAACATGAAACCCAAAAATGAAAATTACCCTATGATTTGCTCACTCTCAAGCCATCCTACACTCTTAAAAATAAAGGTTCTTCACAGCGATGCCATAGAAGAAGAATTTTTGGTTCCACAAAGAACCATTCAAAGGTTCTATAAAGAACCATCACTTTCCTACCTTTTTATAATCTGAAGAACCTTCTTTCACCACAAAGAACCTTTTGTGAAACCGAAAGGTTCTTCAGATGTTAAAGGTTCTTTATGGAACCATTTAGACAAAAAAGGGCTCTTTTTGAAGCAAATCGATGTGTTTGTGTAAGAAAAAATATCCATATTTAAAACTTTATGAACAGGGTTGCCAGGTTTTCACAACAAAACCCACTCAATTGCTAAAAATAAGCCCAATTGCATTACAGGAAGTAAAATACACAATTTTTGGCAGGGTTCCCCTGGTAAAATTCACATTGCAGGGACAAAATATCACTTTATTGGGGTTGCTTCAATCCGCAGCAACAGTGTAAAAGTAGCCCAATTCTGCGGGAAAACCGCAGACTTGGCAACACTGTTTATAAACTGTAATCTCTAGCTTCTGCTAACTGTCGTACACGTGTTCACAAAAGAGGGACGTTCCAGTGGATGACATAGGATGTAAGTGTAGCATAATCTCCGGTGAGAATATGGCAGTCTTGTGAGAGCCAATCTCCAGTCTCCAATTTGTTAATGTTAAAATCCTCCAACATTTGGAGAGAAGAGCCATGGTGGAGGAAGGGCTGAAGACTCCAGGGGGCAGACAAGGGCCACAACACAGATGGAGACTGGCAGACCCGTAGCGATACCACGCCACTGATGGTGGGCTGGGGTGAGCTGAGGTACTGTCAGGATGCAGCAGCAAAGGGGCAGAAGATGGCAGACTATTTATGAGAGGAGGTGGGAGAGGGAGGTTGGGTGCGAATTTGTGACAGCCAGGGCTTTCTGGGATGGTATGTGCTGCCCACACACACCAAATAGTGACTCCCATCACAGGGAGCGCAGCAGATAGGGATAGGGACGATTCAGAGCAGACAGACAGTTCATAAACCGCCTCCTTGGCCCTAACAGGACAGGCAGAGAGTTGAGGGCAGATTGACAGTTCAGGAGAAGGCGAGAGACTAATGGGCTTATCCGAATAATATTCCTCTGAGTCCAGTGGCAGCTCACCATCAGTGGTGGTGCAGTGGCCGGGGCTTTTCTCCATGCCCTTGCTCTCCACTGTCTCATCCACCATAGCATGCATTGTTGCTGGCTCTCGCACCTGGTCAGAAGTTGTGTGAGTCTTGCTTTGGGGCGATCCTCAGCTCTGTCGCTTCCAAAAGGGAAATGGCTCATCGGCTTTGGCTCTTTGTCTGTGGTGGGCTCTGGCTGATGCTCCGGGGGTGATGCTAGGCTGAGCTCTGGAGTAGGGCTGGTGAGTTCCTCATCAGCGTAGAAGGCAGTCAGCAGCAAACTGTTACTCAACAGCACCCAAAGGCAACAAGGGTCTCTCGAGGACTGTCCCGGGACTGCGCTTATGTGGCGGTGTTTAATCCAGTGCGGTAGAATGTGATGAGGCAGTTGTCTGGGTAGCATGTTAAGTTTGCGAGGTCCACAAAGTCTTTTGTGTGACACAAAGTCTTGGTAGCCTTGTGGGCAGTGCGCCGACATATAGTGCTGTTGCGCGCCGGGCGTCCAGTGTTCAAATCTCAACTTGAGGGCCTTTCCTGATCCTGCCCCTGATCTCTCTCCCACTTTGCTTCCTGTCAATTCTGATCTGTCCTATTAAAATAAAAAAGGCAAAAATGCCAAAAATAAATCTTAAAAAAGAATAGAATAGAAGCTTTTTTGGTCAAAAAACAATATGTGATATAACTTTTTAGGGTCTTCAGTCACTTCAAAGGGTGTTTAAAAATGTTGACAACTATGGATTTTGAGGGAGAAAATGTAGCCTTTCAGTTCAATGTAGCCTTACAGTTAAAGTTCTAGGTCTTCCATGAACTTTACTTTGTAAAGTAGGGACAAAGTACCCTCATGTACCCTCATGTTTTTGTACACATGCACGGTTCAGAAAAATACTTGCTGTTGTTGAGCAAGAAGAAAAATCTCACAACCCATCCTGAGACTAAACAAGAGTGACATCATCTGTCAGCTGTGGCACAGCAGCTCTGTGTGTAGCAGTCAATCTGAGTACAGAAGCTGTTGACTGATGACGCTGGTTCTGTATGGCCATTAACTAATTAGCACAATTCACAGCAGCCCACCTTTATTTATGTCTACAGTACTGTGTTGCTGTATGTATAAACCCTAGTTAGTGACTGTGGAACCTGCTAATATGTTTGTGTTTGATAAAATAGTGGAAATACCTACAACCCACTGGCAACTACTAGAATATCTGAGGATCGGAAAACAAACTCTTTGCAATGATTGACATCTTCCTGAATGATTTTGATTTAAAAGAGGAAGAACACGTCTTGTCTCTGAACGTGTTTACAACAGAATCCTGCCAATGGAGTCTGTACACACTAATGTGAAACCTGAAGTCCTTGAGACGTTCCTGAACAGGTACTGGCTCCTTTACCAATGGAGAAAATCTTACAGTATGTGAAAAATATCTTACGTGTATCTGTGAAAGTATCTCTTCTGTTGTTGTCAGACTGTGCAATACATGTTTATTACAAGCATTCAATTAAATATCCTATAAAATTACAGTGAAATGTATAGGAGAATTTAAAAGACCATAGTGTCAGGATGCTATAAGATGCTCTGTACAAGAGCCAGGAAAGAGGCTTATACTGCCGGATTCTTCTGAGTAACGCCTCTCTCTAGAGAACGGGGGAGATAACCATGAATTACTATTGTGGAAAAAATAAGACAGACAGGGAAAACATCTGTAAATCAGAATGATTCCATGAAAACAAAATGGACAGGGGTGATACAGAGGGAAAAGTGTAATTTAACTATAGGCAAGATCTCTCTCACACCTTACAAAAATTGATTGTTTACTGTTGTCCTTTTGCATTATTGACACACTATTGTCCTATTTTGACACAACCTGTATAGTTAAAAGGGCTATAAAAATAAAGGTGACAAACTCAAATCTTAATGAGCAGACCCTTTTTAATTAATTTTATAATTATTTCTAATATCCATTGTTACAGGCATTGGTTTTCTATCTACAGGCTATCACCATATTTTTTAAACAAAAAACAAAATAAAACAGTTATTACATAATATTTATAAATTCTATTTATTTGTCATTTTCTAAAAAAACAATTATTTTAATTATTAAATATTCATAGACTACTAGCTAATACATTTTTGCCGTAAACAAATAAAACAAAAACAACAAAAGTAAAACACTGAAAGATTATTTAAAAAAATTAAGGTCAAGCATGTGCACTTACTGTAAGGGTGATCCACTAGTGTTTTTTAATCACAACACTACAATAGAATAGAATAGAATAGAATAGAATAGAATAGAATAGAATTGAATTGAATTGAATTGAAGTATTTTTAGTCAAAAAGCAAGAATATGTGATATGTGGAACTAATAGACTGACTCATACTGTAGATGGCAACACTCAATAGTTACATTACTAGTGTTTTTTAATCACAACACAAGAATAGAATAGAATAGAATAGAATAGAATAGAATAGAATAGAATAGAATAGAATAGAATAGAATAGAAAAGAATAGAATAGAATAAATTGGACTAGAAGCTTTTTCTGGTCAAAAAGCAGAAACATGTTATATGACACTCATAGATTGACTCATACTGTAGATGGCAGCATCCGATATTTACATTACTAGTGTTTTTTCATCAAAACAGAAGAATAGAATAGAATAGAATAGAATAGAAGCTCTTTTCTGGTCAAAAAGCAACAATATGATACTTATAGATTGACTGTAGATGGCAGCATCCAATATTTACAGTACTAGTGTTTTTTTATCACAACACAGAATAGAATAAAATAGAATAGAATAGAATAGAATAGAATAGAATAGAATAGAATAGAAGCTTTTTGATTAAAAAGCAACAATATGTGATATGACACTCATACTGACTCATACTGTAGATAGCAGCATCCAATATTTACATTATAGTGTTTTTTAATCACAACACAGAATAGAATAGAATAGAATAGAATAGAATAGAATAGAATAGAATAGAATAGAATAGAATAGAATAGAATAGAAGTTTTTTGTTCAAAAAGCAATATACTGTAGATGGCAGCATCCAATATTTACATTGCTTAATCAAAACACAAGAATAGAATAGAATAGAATAGAATAGAATAGAATAGAATAGAAGCTTTTTGTTCAAAAAGCAACATACTGTAGATGGCAGCATCCAATATTTACATTGCTTAATCAAAACACAAGAATAGAATAGAATAGAATAGAATAGAATAGAATAGAATAGAATAGAATAGAATAGAAGCTTTTTGTTCAAAAAGCAACATACTGTAGATGGCAGCATCTAATATTTATATTACTAGTGTTTTTTAATCAAAACACAAGAATAGAATAGAATAGAATAGAATAGAATAGAATAGAAGCTTTTTGTTCAAAAAGCAACATACTGTAGATGGCAGCATCCAATATTTACATTGCTTAATCAAAACACAAGAATAGAATAGAATAGAATAGAATAGAATAGAATAGAATAGAATAGAATAGAATAGAAAAGAATGGAATAGAAGCTTTTTTGGTCAAAAAGCAACATACTGTAGATGGCAGCATCCAATATTTACATTACTAGTGTTTTATCACAAATCAGAACAGAATAAAATAGAATAGAATAGAATAGAATAGAATAGAATAGAATAGAATAGAAGCTTTTCTGGTCAAAAAGCAGCAATATGTGATATGACATTCATAGATTGACTCATAATGTAGCATCTGATATTAGTATTTTTTAATGACAACACAAGAATAGAATAGAATAGAATAGAATAGAATAGAATAGAATAGAATAGAATAGAAGCTTTTTCTGGTCAAAAAGCAACAATATGTGATATGACACTCATACTATAGGTGGTAGCATCTGATATTTACATTACTAGTGTTTTTTAATCAAAACACAACAATAGAATAGAATAGAATAGAATAGAATAGAATAGAATAGAATAGAATAGAATAGACACTTTTTAGTTCAAAAAGCAACATACTGTAGATGGCAGCGTCCAATATTTACACTACTAGTGTTTTGTTATCACAACACAGAATAGAATAGAATAGAATAGAATAGAATAGAATAGAAGCTCTTTCTGGTCAAAAAACAAAGCAACAATATGTGATATGACATTCATAGATTGACTCATACTGTAGAATCTAGATGACAGTATCTGATATTAGTGTTTTTTTTTTCACAACACAAGAATAAAACAGAATAGAATAGAATAGAATAGAATAGAATAGAATAGAATAGAATAGAATAGAATAGAAGCTTTTTTGTTAAAAAAGAAACAATATGTGATATGACACAGATTGACTCATACTGTAGCATCTGATATTAGTGTTCTTTAATCACAAGACAAAAATAGAATAGAATAGAATAGAATAGAATAGAATAGAATAGAATAGAATAGAATAGAATTGAAGCTTTTTCAAAAAGCAACAATATGTGATATGACTCATACTGTAGATCATCATCCGATATTTACATTTCGGGTGGCGCCAAGTGACAAATGCCAAAGAAACCTCAGAGAAAAGTGATGTCTAGAATGGATGCAGTGTCTGAACAAATTAAAGAGACGTGAGGGATGTGAGACTTCTGGAGAACAGTATGAACTGTAGTCTGTCCCCGCTGCTTCTCTGTAAGCTGTTTCTTAACAGCTGAAAACGCTAGTTCCAAGAATGGGAATTTTGGCTAGAATTGGAGCTGCTGCTCCCTCCTCTTTCAGCAGACGTAAGCGGTCGGCCTCAGTGACTCGCTGCCTGTGTCAGACTGGTGTTTTTCCTCCTGGGAAATAAAAATATGAATCAACAAAGTTGGGGCATTTAAACTCTTTAAAGAGCCAGACCCTGCGACGACCAACATGTGCGCTTAGACGTCACAACAAACCAACTATATAGTTAATTTATGGTTCAGTGGAACAACAAGCAGCTTGAGTTTCACCTCTTATAGTCATCTGGTTCTTGTAGTGTTCTAAATACAGTATATGCTGTTGAATAAATAAAGCCCTTCACGTCCTACATGGTTAGAGTAAGTAAATTACAGCTTGAGAGAATGTAAAACCCTTTGAATTTGATTGAAAACACTCCCCATGCAGAAAGACAAGTTATTGTTATAGTTTTTGTAAAACTGGTCACATTTTGGTCCCTTGTTGGGGGAAAAACAAAGTAAAAACAAGCATTCAGAGAAGGGTATTGTATCTTGGACTTTATCATATAAGGGGAGACACTGCAGGCAAAAACACAGTTTTTTCATGCACCAATCAAGTTTGAGATTTTGGTGTTTCATAAAGTGTTTTTTCAGAAAGAAAACACCCAAAAGACACTGTTAAGTGTTTCTTTTATAGCACTTTATCTATTTGTATCAATAGATTTCAATTACAATCCATATTTTTAAAGGCCGTTTTCTCAAAAAGTTATTTCTCCTACATTGAGCCATAAATCTCCACTTCAGTAACACTTACACACATTTTTATTCTTGTCTATATTCTGAAGGTTTTTACAGAGGGATTTGTTCATATATAATTTGCTTGATTTTAAACAACATTTTGTTCCCCCCAAAAAATGGCAAAAAAATACATTGTTTTCTGTCTGTTCTAATTTTTTTCTGAATTATGGAGTGACAATATGAAATCCCCTCTGTAAAAACATTTGACTCTAATATGTCAAACAAAATTAAACAAGAATTTTGAAACTGACTTCATCCAGTGTTTAGGTTTTTGTACTAGGAATGTATGCAAATGAGCATATATTTCATTAAATAATGCCTTATTTGCATATTTAAACCTAACATTTTAGACTTGTAATACAAAAAATGTTTGCAATTATCAATGTAACAATTAACTGGGTAAGTAAGGTGATAACTATTAGTTAATTTTTTTACCCTTTTCACCTGCAGTGTCTTGCCTTAAACAAACAGTTCCCCACAAATGAAAATCTGACAAACATATTCATCTTTATCTTGGATGGCCCGAGGGTTGACATTTCCAGCCAATTTTCATTTGTGGGTGAACTATTCCTGTAATGCCTGCACAAAAGCCCTAGAGAAACCAAGCCTCCTGTGGGGCAAATAAACTCGCTTCACTCCCAGTCTTGTCCTTTCAGTCTGGGAGAGAAATCTTTCCCAGAACCTTTCTGATCTGACACAGAGGATCCTGCATTAGGTTATTTTGTTGTCCAA
This sequence comes from Garra rufa, assembly GCF_049309525.1. Taxonomy (NCBI): domain Eukaryota; kingdom Metazoa; phylum Chordata; class Actinopteri; order Cypriniformes; family Cyprinidae; genus Garra; species Garra rufa. The sequence goes on along the minus strand of NW_027394475.1, from coordinate 13,827 downwards.
CTCAACTATTCTCTGTAAGCTTATCAAAAACGTAACAGGGACTCGTAATCTGACTCGCATTTGTGTTGGCGAGAGCAGGTACCCTAAAGATCACGTCACAACTGCGTAGTTGGTGATATGGGAAAGTTTTCCCAACGATTCCGGTTTTGATGACGATCATAGTCGTTCTTGGAATACGACTGAGTCCCTCTGATGATAAGAGGGTATTTCCAATGAATCACACTGTTCATAGAAGAGTTGCTGTAATATCATTTATTAAGTGTGAGAAATATTACACATTAGTAGACATTTTGTGGTTTCTGTGTCTGGGTTAAGTATTAGTCAGATGCCTTTACCAACCACAGTTTATATGTTGTACGGTTCTATGGAAATGACACTTTTAAATCCTCGGGAGAATCTCAAAAATATAATACTATAAATGTTGTTTGTTGTCAGCTGTTGTTTGTGGTTTTTACATCCTTACCCAGTATGATATAAAAAATGTGCCTTGACTTTTTAATCATGATTTTAAAATAAAATAAAATGAAATAAAATCATTAAACTCCATGTCAAGCATCAGGGCAAGTGTGCAAAAAAGCAAAACAATTAAAATATAAATAATTTAAAAAAGTAAAATAATTTTACAAGTTTTATTATTATTATTATTATTATTATTATTATTATTATTATTATTATTAATATTAATAAACAATAAAATAATAAAAAATAATATTTGTCCCTTTATTTGATGAACGTCTAGGTTACGAAGGTAACCCTCGTTCCCCGAAGGAGGGAACGGAGACGTTACATTGAGATCCCAATGTAACGTCTCCGTTCCCTCCTTCCGGGAACGAGGGTTACCTTCGTAACCTAGACGTTACCCCTTCAGTCGAATCACTTCGACGTTACATTGGGATCTCGCTTGAGAGACCGATCACCTCTGAGCCTTATTAAAAAGGCCAATTGAAAATTGGCGAGTGGACGTGCGCGCCGGCCACGCCCCCGTACATACGGGTATATAAGATGGCTGCGCGCACCACTCAGTCAGGCTTTTGCTGAAGAGCCGGGAGAGCCCAGCGTCAGCGCGACGCCAGGGGCGTGGCAGGGGAATGTAACGTCTCCGTTCCCTCCTTCGGGGAACGAGGGTTACCTTCGTAACCTAGACGTTACCCCTTCAGTCGAATCACTTCGACGTTACATTGGGAACTAGACCCATGGAAAAGGCCACGACCCTGACGCCGCGTTACGCACAACGCCACGTGCCGGCAGGTCTTCCCAGACGTGTCCGCAGGCGGTCATTGAACGTAACCTTCCCAACGCCCTGAGGCCCCCTTTTTATAAGGGGCCTGCAGGGATGCCAGATGTACTGAAGCATGGGTGGGGGGGCGGAGCACATGCAATTTGTGCATGTGGAAATGAGAATAATTCAATATATCCATAAGATTTCTTAGGGATACACGAGGGAAACAGCGGTCTCCTCCGCTGAAAATATTGAAAAGTATAGCCACAACCTGCGGGGCGAAGGAGACCCAGGCAGGATCACAGCCAAGGACTACTCCGCATCTAGCCCTGACTGCGGGGCATGGAGGACCCAGGTTCGCCGGAGGGAACATACTGGGAGATAGCGCACGGATCCACGTGGGAATGGCGCAGCAAGCCGACACCAGCCGTCCCCCCGCTCGCCTGAAGTCTTATGTTAAGACACGGGAGGAACGGCCTCTGCGCGGAGGTTGAAGAACCTAGCGAAGGTATTAGGTGTCGCCCAGCCCGCAGCTCTACAGATATCTGCTAGTGAGGCGCCATGAGCCAACGCATAGGATGAAGCAGCACTCTTAATGGAGTGGGCATGAACACCTAAGGGGCATGGCTCTCCCAGATATAGATAAGAGAGGGAGAGGCATCTACCACCCAATGAGCCACCTCAGTTTGGGGACAGCATTCCCTTTCTGCTGAACCCCAAGCAGATAAGCTGCTAGGTGCGTCTGAAGTGCCGAGCGATTTCATTTTCACATAGACACAACATCGCAAGGCTGGGTCTGCCTCCTCCAGGGCAGAGCTTGCAGGTTCACCACCTGACCGCGGAAAAGCGTGGTGGGGAACCTTGGGCACAAAGCCGGGCCGGGGTCTCAGGTAGTAACGTGAGAGTCGCCGGGCCCGAACTTCTTGACACACTTTGCTGGCAAGGAAAGCTTGTAGGTCTCCAACCCTCTTAATAGGAGCCAGGGCAGTCAGGAGCGCTGTCTTAATGACAGGACTCGACTGAGGCCCACTGAGCACCTCTGGGGAACCTTTGCTCGTTCAATGGGAGCCAGGGCAGTGAGGAGCGTTTTCTCGCTCGACTAAGGCCCGAGGCTCCAAGGGAGCGCCCCCGCGGCCTGAGAAGGCGACGGGGAAGCTTCCCTACAGAGAAAGTTTGTAGGTCCCAAGAGGGTATGAGGCGCGGTCTGGCACCTCTGAGGGACCTCACGACCAGTGGGTGCTTACCTATTTTGCTTCATCTACTGCATGTGATATGCGGCTAAGCGGCGGCATATATTCCGAGAGTCGAGGGGACAGCCTGCGCTCCACTCTCCTGCAGGAAAGGAAGCACTACTGCAATCGTGTATCTCTGTGCCTCTCAGCGAGAGGAATGCCAGCGATAGACCTCATCTCAGTGCGTGAGCCAGCCTTTGCCAAGGGAGCCCAGTACCGAGTGATAGTTTGTATCACGGCCTGTGAAAGGCCGGAGAGATCTACGGTGTCAAGCCGTGCCCTTACAGGGAGGGACTGCCGCGAGGGGATGGTTACTAAGACCTAAGTCCGGGTGGGCCGTCCTTGCAGCGCAACCTCCAGACTTACTCCTCGTCCTCCCTGGACTCGCACAGAGTCTGCGCAAGGAGGCTCACTGGGGAAGGGCGTACTTGGGCCCCGGAGGTAGCTATGTGCCAGAGTTACTCTGGCAATGGGAGGAATCGGAGGGCGAGCGGATGTGGCTGGGCCTGCCGATATAACTCCAACTAGCTGCGTCACGGGGTGGAGTCGCCATTCTGCAGGTGGGTGGACTGCCGTGGGAACCGGGCGGCTGCACGGTTGAGTTTCCCTGCTTCAAATGAATGGCAAGTAGCAAAATCTGCCACGTTGGACTCCATGGGAGCAGATGGGAGGAGCTGTAAGCCTCTGTTGTACATGGCAACCCAACCCGTGGTAAGCCACGGGCTGACTTGTCGGCAATACTGCGGGAAAACGCCAGTCCGGAGAGAGCCGAGATGCCATGCCCATCATAGGACTCGATCGTGCTGCAGCGGTCTCACATGAAACAGCTTAACGGCAAGCGGCTAGAGCTGACATGTGCCCCAGGAGCCTCTGATTTTGAGAGGACCGCTGTATAGTACCTGATTAGCTCAGGGACTACAGCACCAACTGCGCGCTCTTAGTAGCAAGGCGGCCGTCTTGTGGACCGAGTCGGGCTCCCGACCGAGGAAAGGGATTCCCTCGGTTGGCCTGAAGGACCAGATGGCGGGGGTGCCGAGGCACCAGGTCCCTGTATTCGCACAACGGAACTCACGAGTGGGCTGGTAAGCACCAGTCGAAGAGACGGTTGAAGACGCGAGTACCTGTCTGCCGAAGAGGGGACAGGGGAGCTCCCATGGCCTAAAGAAGGCAGGAAGGAGAGGGACTAGCCAAGTGGAAGCACCTCGCGCTGAGCGCTCGACCCCCGGGGCAGACCGCCGGAGGGGTGTGCGCCGGGAAAGATCGAGACGCGACAGCGGGTGCCCTTCAGGCAGATGGCTGCAACCCAGCCCTGGAGACGGAAACATACTTGTATGTGCGTCGTCGTGAGCATGTGTGCCGACAGCCTAAGAAGGGATCGGAACAGAGCTCCATCCAGGGCGGATGTTAACCCACCACTCTAACTGGACACGTGAAGTCAGGACTCTTATCAAACCCCGACCTCGTCCCGGCCGGAGAGACAGGCTGGATCGCGTCCTTCGCCAGTAGGAACGCGACCTCCGCAGGCAGAACAGAGGCACGCCTGTTTCCGAATAAAGAATGTAAGGGGTACCTGTGAGTCTGGGCGGACGCCTGGAGCCGGGCCGTACCGTCCGTATCAACCAGTGTAGTGGTATCAAGGGAACGTTGACCGGCGTGACCGTGGTGGGGCAGCCTGGGGAAAGACAGGGAAGGAGACAAAACCCAGAAGGATAAACGTCCTGGAGAAGTGTCTAACTGCACTAAGCAGTGCTTACCTACTTCCCTGGTTCCCGCGCTGGCGACATCCGGTCCCGAGTCTGGTTCCGAGGAGTGGAAGTGCTGCTCACGAAGGAAACTCGGGGCCGGGGCCCCAGAGGTGAGAAAGCTGGGTCTTTCTGTGATTTCAAATGACCGGCTAAGTCCCGCTTCCAGCGGGAGTGCCGACAGAGTAGCTCTCTCCACCTCCGGGGGTGCTCGCATCAGGGACGTCCCTCACCCACGGGCGGCTCGATGTCGGCTGCGAGCCTGGATCGTGTGGCTCAGCAGGGGACGGAGCTGCGGGGGGACGCCCTCGGCGACGGGCAGGCGGAGGCGGGGGCCCAGGCGGCGGAATGGTAACTTCGCGGCGGGGCAGGATATGTTGGACGGCCTCCGTCTGCCTCTGGACCGTTGGAGCGCCAGAGGAGACGCCCAGCCCGAACGACGGGGAGGCGTACTGCTCTGGCATCTCGACGGGGTATGCTGATGGGCGGAGGATCGCAGGCTTTTGGGGGCCGGCGATACGTTCGACGCCGCTGAGCAAAAACCCTTCACGGTGTCGCCGAATAGGCCGCTCTGGGGAATGGGAGAGTCGAGAAAGCGAACTTTGTCGGCCTCTGCCATCCGGGCCAGAGTCAGCCATAGGTGGCGTTCCTGGACCACGCAGGTGGACATCACCTGACCAAGGGGACACGCCGCGACCTAGTGGCCCGAAGGGCGAAGTCAGTGGCGGCGCGGAGTTCTTCAAGTACCCCCTGGTCAGGACCACTCTCGTGCAGGCCTTAAGGTGCCTGCACCTGGCACTTTTGCAGTGTTGCCATGGCCTGCAGGGCGGGGCAGCGTGTCGGGGGGCGCAGAAAAGGCCCAGCCGATGAGGGCGGAAGAAATTTCGCATGTCCTAAAAGGGAGACGCGGAGGGCCCCACCAGGCGGCCGCGCCCGCGGGCAAAGGTGCACCGCGATGGCGCGCCCGACCTGGGGGACCGCCACGTACCCCTTGGCTGCCCCGCCATGGAGAGTGGCGAGGGGAGAGGAGCTGGAGTGCGCTTCAAATGAATAGGGCGCCATCGATTTTGTCAGCTCCTCATGCACATCCGGTCAGAACGGGACCGGGGGGGAGCGCGGCGCTGCCGCCGGTGCCCCCCCCAGGAACCAGTCGTCCAGCCTAGAAGGATTGGCCGGAGGCCCCTGAGGAACCCTCAAACCGATCCTCCCCGGCTGCCCGGAGAAGCATAGCCGACAGTTCGACATCAACCTCCGGGGGGGCAGCGACCACGGGTGGGCGCCGCGCCGCGGGAAGAGATGTGTCACCGTCTGACTCTCCCTCTGATGCTGTGACAGACATCTCATCCTCTGCAGGAGAACCGAAGAGGACGCTCAGCCCGCCAGGTGGGGAAGCGTCTGCTGCGGAAACTCAACGGGACCGTAGATAGAGAGGTCCGCAGGGCTTTTTGAGCCGGCGGAACGCTGTCTATCGTAATTTGAATGTCCCCCCCCGCGCCCCACCGCGGTGGCCGAAGAGCATAGGCGGCTCAACGGCTGACCACGGGAGGGAGGCGGGGGGAGCCAGCTCGCGAACGAGCGGCAGGACTTCAGCGTGGTCATGGTCATGCTTTCACCGCATGAACCATTCATGAGCACCACCCCAGCGTGCTCAAAGCCTAAACACGTGAGGCAGCGCTCATGTCCGTTCGCTGAGGAGAGGAAACTACCACATCCAGAAACGCACGGCCGAAAAGACATCCTGAAAAGAACGTCTAAAACGGCCGCTAGAAATTGCTCTTTTGTGATCCCGATTTGCCCAGGGAGGCGCCGCGGGGCAATGCACTCGCCGGGGCTGCTCGCTGGAATGCAAAAAGGCTTTATATGGCCGTGAATACGGCCGCCCACGGGACCGCGCTGACGGCTGCCAAACAATGCTCTTTCTGTGAAACACTCTTTTAGTTATGGCAGCGCAGCAGCAGGAGGGAGCATGAACTCTGAAGAACTCTTCTCGGCTGTTTAGAGGCTCGACACATCGGCTCTGAAAGCAAAAGTCTGACTGAGTGGTGCGCGCAGCCATCTTATATACCCGTATGTACGGGGGCGTGGCCGGCGCGCACGTCCACTCGCCAATTTTCAATTGGCCTTTTTAATAAGGCTCAGAGGTGATCGGTCTCTCAAGCGAGATCCCAATGTAACGTCGAAGTGATTCGACTGAAGGGGTAACGTCTAGGTTACGAAGGTAACCCTCGTTCCCCGAAGGAGGGAACGGAGACGTTACATTGGGATCTCAATGTAACGTCGAAGTGATTCGACTGAAGGGGTAACTCCAGTTTAAGCATCAGGACAAGTGTGCAAAAAAACAAAACAATTAAAAATATAAATAACTTAAAATGTGTTATTATTATAAAATAAAACAAAATAAAATAAAATAAAATAAAATAAAATAAAATAAAATAAAACAAAATAAAATAAAACAAAATAAAATAAAATAAAAACTTCAGTTTAAGCATCAGGGCAATTGTGCAAAAAAAGTAAAACAATTACAAATATGAATAATTCAAAACAGTAAAATAATTGAAAAAGCATTGTTGTTATTATTATTATTTAATAATAAAATAATAAAACAATGTTTGTCCCTTTATTTTATGTTTTTGTTCACTGCCATTTACAAATCCTCTACCATGGTCTCATGGAATAGTACAGTGTCAAAATAAAATTAAATAAAAAATAAAAAAAATCTCCAGCATAAGCATTAGGGCAAGTGTGCAAAAAAAAGGCAAAACAATTAAAAATATAAATAATTTTTAAAAAGTAAAATAATTTTAAAAGTATTATTATTATTATTATTATTATTATTATTATTATTATTAAACAGTAAAACAACAAAAATAATGTTTGTCCCTTTATTTGATGTTTTTTAAACATCAAATAAACGTCAAAATAAAATAAAAAATACAATAAAAACTCCAGCTTAAGCATTTGTCACACCCCCGGACTTTCATGTTGGTTTCTCCCATTTTCCCCCGCAGTTCTGAGTGTTTTGGTTTCTCCCTCATTGTTGTCACCTGGATGTTGTAATCAGTCTGTCTATTTAAGGTGTGTGTTTTCCCCTGTATTCTTGTCGGCCTTTAATGTTACCACTCCGTGTTCCTGTGTCTGCCTGTTTCCCTTTGGATTTATTAAATGTACGTCTTTTATTTACGTCGTTGTTCGTGTGTTCCTGCCTGATCTGTGAAAGAAAGACCGACCAATACAGTTTATTTTCTTGCCGTGTTCACCTCCGTTTTGTTTCCCGTTCGTTTTTCCCAGTCTTTTTGTTTCCGTAGTGTTTTCCCCATGGAGTCCTTCCTCCGTCCAGAATTCATCCTCCTCCGGCTGAAGCAGGGGGATTTACCGCTCGAGGGTTACACTTTGATGTTCCAGCTCGTAGCTCATACCACCAGCTACCCGGACGACGCGCTCTGTATGTTCTATGATGCAAGCCTCAACGCATCATGCAGAGCGCCGTCGTCCGAGGACGGCCCTCGAGCGGACTTCGCCGCATTTGTGGAGTGGACACTGGCAAGAAACAAACCCTCGTTTCCCACCCGTTTCCAGGAGAAGCTCGTCAGTGCCACTCCAGACCCAGAGCCCAGCCAGCCACCCCGACCTGCGGATTATGAGCCCATCGTAGACGGGAAGCCCGAGCCCGGAGCGACAGAGTTATGGAGCGCCGATGGGATCAAAACTTCCGACCAGGTGCGAGAGCCGGCTACTACATCAGCGACGGTGGAGTGCTTCATGGAGCAAGAGAGGGCTGTAGAGAGTCCCGTCCACTGCACCGCCACTGGGGGTGAGCAAGAGCACAACTCTGGGGACTTAATTGACTGTTTCACGGAAATACCCATCTGCCTGGATTTCCCACCCACCCTCCCTCTTCTGCCTAAGCCTGAATCTCCGCTGGTTCCGCCCAGCCATCCAGAGTCACCGCTGGTTCCGCCCAGCCTTCATGAATCCCCGCTGTCATCTGTCAGTCCCCTTGCTCACCCTCAGCCCACCATCTGTGCGGTGGGTTCGCCGCGGGTCTGCCAATCTCCATCGGTGTCATGGCTGGAGGATCCCTCACCATCGCCTCCAGCCTCAGAGTCCTGGACTCCGCCTCGGCCCTCCGACCCTGCGGCTCCACCCCGGCTCTCTGCTCCCTCGTCTTCGCCGTCGCCCGTCGATCCACCAGCTCCACCGGGCTCCATCGCCCCTCCGGCTCCGCCCTGGTCAGTCGTCGCCCCACCTTCGCCTCTGGACTATACTCCTCCGGCTGTGCCTCGTCGCTCCGTCCCACCGGCTCATTGGACCTCCTCCCTCCCGCGGGCACAGCCTCGGTCCTCTGTCGCTCCGGCTCCGCCGCGGATCTCCGGATCTCCATCTCCACCTTGGTCGCCAGAGCCTTGGGTTCCGCCTTGGCCCTCCGGATCCGCGGTGTCGCCCAAGATCATCGGCTTTCCGTCTCCGCCTCGGGCTCTCCCACCACCTGCTCCGTCTCCGTCGGTCGGCCCCATGGAGTCGTCAGCCTCTCCTCCACCATGGCTCCTCCCTCCATCGGCTCCACCGTGGGATTACATCTTGGCTGCGGCCTGGGTCCCACCTGACTCCTCCTGCTCCAGCCCCTTCCTGTCACCTCCTTGGCTCCTCCCTCCGTCATCACCTCCATGGACTATTCAGTCACCACCATGGACTCCATCTTTTGCCCTCCTCCCGGGAGTCCGTCCTCCGCCGAAACCCCCTCCTGAGACTGTTTGCTGTTTCCCATTTGTCGGCGCGAGGACACGCCTTCCGGGAGGGGGAGGTAATGTCACACCCCCGGACTTTCATGTTGGTTTCTCCCATTTTTCCCCCACAGTTCTGAGTGTTTTGGTTTCTCCCTCATTGTTGTCACCTGGATGTTGTAATCAGTCTGTCTATTTAAGGTGTGTGTTTTCCCCTGTATTCTTGTCGGTCTTTAATGTTACCACTCCGTGTTCCTGTGTCTGCCTGTTTCCCTTTGGATTTATTAAATGTACGTCTTTTATTTACGTCGTTGTTCGTGTGTTCCTGCCTGATCTGTGACAGCATTAGGGCAAGTGTGCAAAGCAAAACAATTAAAAATATAAAAAAAAAATTTTAAAAGTAAAAAAAAAATTTAAATAATTTTAAGTGTTATTATTATTATTATTATTATTATTAAACCATAAAATAATATTAAATGTTTGTCCCTTTATTTGATTTTTTTTTTAAACATCAAATAAACGTCAAAATAAAGGGCAAGTGTGTAAAAAATATAAATCATTAAAAAAGTTAAATCACCTGCTATATAATAGCATATGCGACTTCATTAACTTTTAAATATTTTAAGGCATTTCACATTTTATACATCAAACTAAGAAATAAAAAAAATAACAGTAAACCCTCCCTTTAAATTACTTTTACATTTATTTTTTGTGTAACTGGCATTAGTATTTAAGTAAAATAAAAAAATCATTGTTTAATCTATTCATTTTTCATCAATTTATCATTTTAGAAAATGCGTCAAGGAAAATGTAATAAAAATCAGGCATTTTGTTCAAACCATGCTGTCTTTTACTGCGTTTTAGCTGGAAAAATAACACTGAGGAGCATCTCCATCAAAAAGTTCAGCGTTAAATAAGCTCAGGGTCTTCATGCCCCAATACACAATTCTGGGTTATGTAATATCCAATAAATGCCTTTTGTAAAATTGGGATGCTCTCTGGAAGGACATTTATATGGTTGTCTCTTTTTGAACTTTAATGGATGAACTTACACTGACAACAACATTTCTGCAAACACAGCAGTGGGCCTTAAAAAGCCCATCCTGAAGACGCCAACATAATCTTCGGAGAATCTCATGAGCATATGGTGGCAATAAAAGTCTTGACATCCATCAAACAGCGCCTCGGAACAAGCCACCAGAGCATCAATGGTCCAAAACATCTCTGAGATTCAGCTTGTTGTTTTAACCGTCTGTGGGACTCTGTGCATTAGCAGTGTGGTAAAATGCCGTACCCAGGAATAGAAATCCTAAACTGTAACATCTGTCACGTCTTTCCACCATGAAAGTGTGTCACTGTGGGAAAAATGAGTCTGTTAAAGTGTAAACCAAAACACAGCATTGTGGTTCAGCTGGACCTCAACCATGGCTTGACTCATATATTCTCACAAATCTCCTCACTAAACAACATGATGACACCCTGTGTTTAGCTGAATGCTTCACAAATTAAAGACATCGTTTCTTGTCAGCGTTAGATTCCATTAGCCTTTACAATACATTGTACTACAAAATATATTATTCTTTTATTGAGGAGTCCGGTATTAGTATCAAACCCAGTCATAAGGATCAGATTGTCAAAATTGATTTGAAAGATTTATACATCATCTAAAAAAATAAGCTTTCCATTGATGTATGGTTTGTTAGGATTGGACAATATTTGGTCAAGATACAACTATTTAAAAATCTTAAATCTGAGGGTGCAAAAAAATCTAAATATTAAGAAAATCACCCTTTAAAGTTGTCCAAAATAAGATAAAATAGGCAGGGCAAGTGCCCAAAAAATCAAAATAATTAAAAATATAAATAATTTTAAAAAGTTATTTTTATTATTATTATTATTGTTCAACATTTGACCATATATTTTATGTTTTACAAATCTTCTACCATGGCCTCATTAGATAGTAAAGTGTCAAAATAAAATAAAATAAAATAAAATCAGGGCACGTGTGCAAAAATACATTGTCCAGATTAACTTCTTAGCAATGCATATTACTAATCAAAATTAAGTTTTGATATATTTATGGAAGGAAATTAACAAAATATCTATATGGAACATGATCTTTACTTGATATCCTAATGATTTTTGGCATTAAAGAAAAATTGATATGTATTTTCGGCTATCGCTACTTAAAACTGGTTTTGTGGTCCAGGGTCATATTTCTACACCTATAAAGCCTATCATATTTCATATTCAAATTTCTATGGCGTCTAATTTATCAACATGATCAAACTTCTACAAACTTTTACAAATTCTCTACCGTGGCTAAATGGGATAGCAAAGTGTCAAAATAATATATAACATAACATAACATAACATAACATAACATAACATAACATAACATAACATAACATAACATAACATAACATAACATAACATAATAAAATAAAATAAAATTTGCAAAAAAAGCAAAACATACTTTAAAATACTTTTAAAATGTTATAATTAAAACAGTATTATTATTATTTATTATTATTATTATTTAACAATAAAAATAATAATAATAATGTTTGTCCCTTTATTTGATGTTTTTGTTTACTGCCTTTTACAAATCCTCCATCGTGGCCTTGTGGGATGGTAAAGTGTCAAAATAAAATAAAAAATAAATATGAAATACTCTAGCTTAAGCATCAGGGCAAGTGTGCAAAAAAAATTAAATTAAAATATAAATACTTTTAAAATGTTAAATAATTAAAAAAGTATCATTATTATCATTATCATTATTATTATTATTATTATTATTATTATTATTATTATTATTATTTAACAATAAAATAAAATAATAAAAAAAAACATTTGTCCCTTTATTTGATGTTTTTGTTTACTGCCTTTTACAAATCCTCTATCGTGGCCTTATGGGATAGTAAAGTGTCAAAATAAAATAAAATAAAATAAAAAATATAATAAAATCTCTAGCTTAAGCATCAGGGCAAGTATGCAAAAAAAACAAAACAATTAAAAATATAAATACTTTTAAAATGTTAAATAATTTTTAAAAAAGTATTATTATTATTTTTATTATTATTATTATTATTATTATTTAACAATACAATAATAAAAATAATATTTTTCCCTTTATTTAATGTTTTTGTTTACTGCCTTTTACAAATCCTCTATCATGGACTCGTGGGATAGTGAAGTGTCAAAATAAAATAAATAAATAAATAAAAAATACAATAAAAACTCCATCTTGAGCATCAGGGCAATTGTGCAAAAAAAAAAATTCTAAATATAAATAATTAAAAAAAAGTTAAATAATTTAAAAAGTATTATTATTATTATTATTATTATTATTATTATTATTATTATTATTATTATTATTATTATTATTTAACAATAAAATAAAATAATACAAATAATATTTGTCCCTTTATTTGATGTTTTTGTTTACTGCCTTTTACAAATCCTCTATCATGGCCTCGTGGGATAGTAACGTGTCAAAATAAAATAAAATAAAAAATAAAAAAATAAACAATACAATAAAAACTCCAGCTTGAGCATCATGACAATTGTGCAAAAAAAAAAAAAATTCAATATATAAATCATTAAAAATAAGTTAAAAAAAATTAAAGTATTATTATTATTATTATTATTATTATTATTATTAATAAACAATAAAATAAAATAATAAAAATAATAATCTACCTTCACTAAAAAATGGTACAAAATCTACTACATGCCTACTGTCGTCTGATGGATAGTTTATCAGTATTATTCAGTATAACTGAAAAAATGTTGACCTTCAGTTTGTGTTTCGCATGTCTTTTTGCTATGAAACAATTGCAATGTTTTACTGATTTTTGTGAAGTAATCATATAGTAATCAAGTCTACTTGTTCATAAATGCAGACATGTTTCTAAACTGATTATTTAATGCATCTGGAAGATATGTGAACGTATGTTTGTGTCAGTAACATTGTGAACAAATATTTGTGTCAGGTCTGATGGTGTTCCCAGATCTCAGGTGATTTACTGCGGCTCTTCTACAGCCCAGATTCCTGAGATACACACCATTTCCTTTGCTTCTGTTATTGAAGGGTCTTGCGTGTCTCAAAGGCCCCTCACCTTTGACCGCTCTTATAGCATGATCTTCCAACAGATGTCTGTATGACATGCGAAAGACAAGATGTACCATAAACTTTACTGTACTTTAGAAATGGCATCTGGATATCGTGATAGTTCAAAGACTCATGTTATTGACCACCAGGTCTAGTTTTTATGCTTTGGCAGTTCATCTTTTTGAAGGTACTTTACTTTGCAGAAATCTGAGTTTTGTTTGACTCTAAATTCTCAAAAAACTTTCACTGTTGTGCATTGGTTGAAAAAATGAAAAAATCTTCATCTAAACTTCAGCAAAAACCAAGCCTGCATTTATTTGAGCCAAAGTACAGCAAAAACAGTAACATTTTGAAATATTTTTACTATTTAAAATAACAGCTTTCTATTTGAGTATATTTTAAAATGTAATTTATTCCTGTGGTCAAAGCTACATTTTCAGCATCATTGCTCCAGTCTTCAGTGTCACATGATTCTTCAGAAATCATTTTAATATGCTGATTTGCTGTTCAAAAAAGCATTTTCTTCGATTGTTAGGATTCTTTGATGAATAGAAAGATCCAAAGGTCAGCATTTATCTGAAATAAAAAGATTTTGTAACATTTTACACTATACTATTCAAAAGCTTGAAGTCAGTATATTTTTTAATGTATTTATTTTTTTATGTATTTATTTAATTTTTGATAGAAATAAGTACTTTTATTAAGCAAGGTTTAGCAAGGTAAATTGATCAAAAATTATGATAAAGACATAATATTATAAAAAAGATTTTTATTTTAGATAAATGCAGCTCTTCTAAAA
>NW_027394474.1:0-26608 GCF_049309525.1 Garra rufa | reverse complement strand
CGCCTTCAGCTTGGCCGGATCCGTCACAGCCAAAGCCTGGAAAAAGAGAGGGAGTGTGGAGAGGGGAGGAGTGAGTCACTACGGGAGGAAAGAGAGAAATAGAGAGATAGAAAGAAAGCAAGAAGGATAAAGAGAGAGGAGGGAAGATGTGGATTAGGTGGGAATGGTCAGGTGAGTTTAACGGATATGAGGAACCAGAATAGGGGAGGTAGTTTCATTACAGAAGAGAAGAAGAAGAAGAAGAAAAAAGAGAGTGAAATGCTAAACGAGTGGTTAGAAGGAGATGAACACCAGGGGAACTTTCGGTTTCTGGAAAGGGAGGACAAAACAGGAAGTGGCCAGTTAGGGAGTGATAGCGTGACATCACAGCACCTGAATAAAAGAATCTTATACAGCTGACCTTTGACCCCTTGGGATGCTGAAACATGTTTGATTATCTTTTGATTTTTTCATAAAGAAGGTTCAGTTCTGTCAGAAACCTGAAATGGTGCTGCACTACGGAAGTGAATCATTTTTTAACCCAATGGATTTTTTGAATAGAGAAACATTGCATTATGGGTTTTGGCAGGGCATCCTATTTGTTCAAACAATAAAATGTTGGAAGGAGAGTTTTGGAAAGATGCAATGTCATTATTTTTTGCATTTGATGCTATTAGAAGTGCAGAAATTAAACACTTAGTAAATACAAGTTAAACCTGATTACCGCAGAATTTAGAATTCTGTTGACAGAACTTGTTTTTAACCTGAAAATATGAATATATATAAAATCTAGAAATATGTCCAAGAAAGGTTTACAGTTACTGTACATCTTACTGCTTTTGTAATATAAATGTGACCCTGGACCACAAAACCAGTCATAAGTTGCATTGTATGGGTCAAAATGATACACTTTTATGCCAAATTTCATTAGGATATTAAGTAAAGATCATGTTCCATTAACACATTTAGTAAATTTGCTACCATAAATATATCAAAACATAATTTTTGATTAGTAATATGCATTGCTAAGAATTTAATTTGGACAACTTAAGAATTTAATTAAGAACTTAAGAAATTAAGAATTTTATTTAAAGGCAATTTTCTCAATATTTAGATTCTTTTGCACCCTCAGATTCCAGATTTTCAAATAGTTGTATCTCGGCTAATTATTGATCTACACTAACAAACCATACATCAATGGAAAGCTTATTATTCTCCTTTATGACTGGTTTTGTGGCCCAGGGTCACAAATACTCGTGTTAAACTATGCAGCAGGTTTCCGCTATGGGATTTTAAAGTCCTGCAACCTGCATTCAGTTCACTGAACATTGGAGGGTGGACTGGGTTTACTCTGACAGAACCAAAAAAATAAAGAAGTGAAAGAGAAAGAGTGAAGCTGACAAGAGACGCACACAGAGGAGCACAAATAGAGGAGCGTATACCGAAACTTATGACAGAAAGAACGAAAGAATAAAGGCAATAAAGACAGAAAGAACATAAACAATACAAGATTGAAAATCTGCTACTTTGTTCCTGTAAGAGATGAGATGCAGTGGCTTGATTGTACATGATAGTGTTTGTCATGATATAATACACGATTAAAGCGGATACATGATTCAGTCTGACAGCATTTTACTCTTCACCTGTGGAGAGAACGGAGGACAGCAGGAAAGGGAGGGGACGAGACAGCTAGAGGAGAAAAATCAGTGATATGGAGAAAGTGAAGGATAATGGCGTGGAAAAGTGCACAGAAGAAAATAAACCCAGAGGGACAGAAAGAGAAAAGTAAGGTGGTATGTAAATGAATGGCACGTTAGCAGAGGAAAAAGATGTATGAGCTCCATTTGATTGCCAGCTCAACGACACTGATATGGCGATCCCTAAGTCCACAGGAAAATAGGGCCGAGAGTGATAATGAATTCTTAAATCTGAACTACAAATCAGCTTTCATTTTTGCATTTTGGTTTAACCTTTGTCGTCCCATAGGTATCTTACGGCTCGTTATAATATTTCTCGACATGGCTTATTGCACGCAATTGCAGTATATGTAGCAACAACAAACATGCCTGTGTGCTTGTATCCTTCAAGAAATGTAGTTTTGACACCAATGCTATGCCCCAAATCTCCACTGCTTCTATTTTTGATGAGGTACAGCTACTCTGGTCTAGACATGTACTGGATTACAAGTATGTTTACATGCATTGCGAATGAGCCTTCATAAACTGGAATGCTGACAGGAGCACAAACACTGAGGTAGATGTAGCTTTAATTGGAGCTTTGAATTCGATGAGCCGATTTCGATTTCATTAGCGCTTATTTGTATTATTGAATTACACTTATTTATTCATTTAATTTTTTAGGACTATGCTTTAATTATATTTAATACTACTACAAAATATTATTTCATTATTTTGTCTGGTTAAACCTTAATTAAACCTAGTAAATATACACTATCAGTCAAAAGTTTAGAATATATAAGATTTTTTTAAGTTTTTTAAAAAAGGTATCTTATGCCCACCAAGACTGGTTTTTTTTTTTTTTTAATAAATTTTTTAAAATGTAATTTATTCCAGTGATGGCAAAGCCACGTTTTCAAAAACCAATACTTCAGTCTTCAGTGTCAATCCTTCAGAAATCATTCTAATATGCTGATTTGGTGCTCAATTATTAATAATGGTTCTTATTATCACTGGAAACAGCTTTTGCTGCTTAATATTTTTGTGGAATATTTTTCCCCTCAGGATTCTTTGATAAATGGGAAGTTCAAAAGAACAGCTCTTATTTGAAATGAATAAATATCTTTTCCGTCACTTCTTTTTACCTCAAACTTTTAAATAATGTTACAGTTTCCAAAAAATATAAAGCAGCACAACTGAAAATCAGCATATTAGAATGATTTCTGTAGGATCATGTGACACTGAAGACTGGAGTAATGATGCTTAAAAATTGAGCTTTTCATCACAGGAATAAATTCCATTTTAAAATATATTAAAACAGAAACAGTTATTTTAAACTGTAATAATATTTAACAATATTACTGTATTTTTGACAGTCGTTCAAACCAAAAAATCTTACATATTACAAACTTCTGACTGGCAGTGTGTGGAAATGTACTGACTTTACTTGTTTTAAAAAGGAAAGTGGACAAAACTAACCACAGACAAAAGAGGGGGAGACCACTGGAGGACAGGAGGTCTTTAATAAAGCGCAAGTGAAAGAAACTAGCAAGCATGTGTGCATGTGAATGTGTGCTTGCATGTGTGTGTTTGCGTGCATGTTTAGGGTGGACGCAGGTGAGCACTTGCCTGTTTTTGCTGTGATCCTTCTTTTCCTTTGCCTTTCTTGCCATGTTTACTAAGGGGACAAAAATACAAAAATTGCATGAACAATGTGGCCACCTGGTGGAAGGAGGACTCAACTGCTTGTTATGTAGCTGTCCTATAGTCTCAGCTTCAGACAGCTGAAAGTTTGTCATTTACAAGTAGTATAAACAGTATATTGAGTTATTGAGTGAAAAAAGCAGATACTTAATATTTATAGACAAGCACATAAAAACAAATTACTTTTCTTGTCTAAGTGTGGAGTTCCTAGTAAAATAGAGTATATTAGTCTGGCTATGAGAGAATAGGTGACTTAGTAATTCCCGGTTTAACTAGAGGGTCTGTCAATGCCTTGCTCATGACGTGTGTGACTGGTGGGGATCTGGGCTGTGTCGTGGTAAGCGTGTGCGTGTGAATAGGAGCGTGTGTGTCAAGGCCGGGCAGAGGCTCGGGTCGGGCTTGAGGGAGCAGATACTCCCAGACTGACCTCATGCTCAAGCTGAACACTCGTCTGGCGACCAGGAAACGCATCAGATAGTATATTGCCACAATGAGGATCAGCAGTCCCAACACTACGCCAATAATGGCCCCTGTTATCACACCAGCCTGGACTGGAACTGAGAGAGAAAGAGAGAATATAAAGTGCTCCTATACAGCTTTACTGATCTATTAGCTGCATTTTGTCTTTGCCTTAATGCACCTGTTTTATGTGCTGGGGGTTTTTACGGACACGACTATATTACTGTAAAACAACTGCAAACAACATCAATCAATGTCCACCTGGAAATGCTCTCATTTTTTCCTCGCAACCAAGCCGGCATATCCCACTAATACCGCAGTGAGAAGTTAAATTTACTGTTTAAAAAGGAAACAAAGAGGAAAATCAAAAACACCTGTGCAAAAATGCATTTATTTGATGAATTAGTCTCCGTGTGAGGCATGTGGATTCAACAACAGCTATTTTTCATGGAAATTGTACTCTCAGAAAAAAAAAAAATGTACGACCACACAAGGAAACCACTCAGGTCTGTCTGCTTTACTGTTATTTTGTGCTTCCATTAGCAGCAAACTTTCATCTCCTGCCATATGATCTGCTAGATTTTGTATGCCACCCTGGAAGAAGATGGGCCTAAAGGCAAAAAGCCTGATAGTAACTGCAGCATGAGAGGAAAGCAAAAGAGGGACCAGAATGTTTTCCTGTGTAGCTCGTTTAAAATCATTTTTTATTAGTAGATGAAGACAAAATGTTTATAATAATCAGTTACCCTTCTCAAACACTAGCAGTCGAACGCTGGAGGGGCGGCCGACAATGTCAGGTGGGTTCTTGGCGTCACAGGTGAAAGTTCCATTGTCTGCGTAGTCCACATTCTTGATCACGATAGAACCATCACGGCGATTTGGGTTCCCCACAAATTCCAGACGGTCCCGGAACAGGCCTTTGTTATCTGCATAGGCAACTCCACCTCCGTAGTGGAAAATCTAAATAATGATAGATAGTTTATATTATCATCCTACAGCTGAGGTCAAGTTTACACACACCTTGCAGAATCTACAACATGTTAATTATTTTACCAACATAAGAGGGATCATACAAAATATGTGTTATTTTTTTATTTAGTACTAACCTGAATAAGATATTTCACATAAAAGACATTTACAAGAGAAAATAATAGTTGATGATCCACAGCTGATTTTTAAAATTTTTTTATGATAGTTGTTCATGAGTCCCTTGTTTGTCCTGAACAGTTCAGAAAACTTCAGAAAAGTCCTTCAGGTCCAACAAATTATTTGGTTTTTCAGCATTTTTGTGTATTTGACCCCTTTCTAACAATGACTGTATGATTTTGAGATCCATCTTTTCACACTGAGGACAACTGAGAGAGTCATATGCGACTATTACAAAAGTTTCAAACATTCACTGATGCTCCAGAAAGAAAAACAATGCATTAAGAGCCAGGGGTGTAAACTTTTGAACAGAATGAAGATGTGTACAATTTTCTTATTTTGGCCAAATATCATATTTTTTTCATTTAGTCATGACCAACAGAAGCTACAGAAGACACAAACATGTTTCCCAGAAGACAAAATTAGTTAAATTTACCCTGATCTTTAAATTTAAAACGTTTTCACCCCCGGCTCTTAATGCATTATTGCCTTCTGAAGCATCAGTGAGCGTTTGAACCTTCTGTAATAGTTGCATAATAGTCTCTCAGACACTGTGTATGTAAACTTTTGACCTCAATCTTATCATAAAATCGAAAACTATATTTAAACAAATGTATCAATTTAAAAGAAAGCAGAGAATCTTCACAGCAAAACTACTTTTAGTGTATAATGTGATTTTACAGATTTTTTTAAATTTAATAATTATACTGATAAACTATTATATAAATCAAATAAAGTCATGCTATTCAATTCACTCTGTTCCACTGCACAGCGAATAAAATTAGATTTTGAACTACTGGAATTACCTGTATGAACAAGCATCCAGAAATGAATGCAGCCAGTTGGCCGACTTACACCCACAAGGACCTAATATTTCTATTTGCATGGTAATTATCTCTACAAACCACACAGACACAAGGATATTATTCCTAAGGGGTGGGCATGTTTTCATACAGATATGTGAGTTACACTACCAGTGCAAACACCTTTTAACAGGTTTAAGGAAATGCAATCACACTACACGTCTAATATGAGGCTTCATGCTGTAATTGCTAATTAAAATAATTATTAAAAACTTGTGAAACTGAAAGAGCGGCTCTCAAACAAGTACTGCCTTTTTAATTTTCTTTTTATTAAGATATAGACCTACAATAAGACATCCAGTCAAAGTTATGTGATGTGAATATTCAATATTCTTTTGATGCCTTTGTTGCCTTGGTTTGCTTTGTTAACTGAAGAATGTTTGACTATTCAGAAATAGAAATAAGTGCAAATAAAATAAATCAGAACCATTAATCTGCCTTTATTCTTTGTATAACCTGTAGAACTTTCTCTTTTGCAAAGGAACACAAAAAGAGATGTTTAGAAGAAATATGGATGGGTGCCTAGGGCAAAGAAAAAAGAAGCCTGGACATTCTGAAAAATATCTCTCATGTGTTCCATGCAATAATGTACTATATGTGACCCATGAATTTTTGGGTTAACTATCTCTTTAAAGGTATAGTTTCTGCATGTGTGTATCTACGCACTGAGATGCTGTCTTTAGCCCCATCTGGACGGTAGTGCCATGAGAAGGTTACGTCTGGAGAAGTCCATTGCCAAGAGAAGAAAGAGCAGGAGAGTCTGACATCTGAGCCAAACAGCGCATGTCTCTCCCAGCTTGTATACACAACAATAGCCGTGGTCTGAGAGGCTGGAGAATACAAACACACAGAATGAGGAATATTAGCCTACATGGGAACACAAATCTATAAAATGAATAAAACCGTAAGGCTGGAGATGTGAAATGCTAATAATATGCAAATAATAATAATAATAATAATAATTTACCTCAAGAACATCTTTGAAGCTTGAAAGTCAACAATTTGTCTTTAAATATTTATTTGTAAATGACAGCCACATGAATATTAATTTGCACAAATTAATATTAAAATCATAAATCACAATCACAGTCATAAAATGAACATCAATCAATCATAAAATTTTCCTTACTTTCTCAATTTTTTTAACATATATAAAAATACATATTTAAAAGTTTAAATAATTATATATCCACTAGTAGTCAAAAGTTTTTGAACAGTATGATTTACTGTTTTTAAAGAAGTCTCTTCTGCTCAACAAGCCTGCATTTATTTATCCAAAGTACAGCAAAACAGTAAAATTATTTCAAAAAGTTTTTCAAAAATAAAAAAAACTGTTTTCTATTTGAATATATTTTAAAATGTAATTTATTCCTGTGATTTAAATGCTGAATTTTAGCATCATTACTCCAACATTTATTATTATTATTATGTTAAAAACAGCCGAGTAGTATTTTTTTCAGGTTTCGTTAAAGAATAAAGAATAAAGTTCAGAAGAACAGCATTTACACTGTAAAAAGTTTTCACCAGATTCAACTTAAAAGCCTAAGTTCAGCAGCTGCCTTAAGTTTTCAAGTTAAATCAACTTAAAACTACAAGTCATTTGAACTTATTACAATAAAAATTAGTTGATCTAACTTGTGAGTTTAAATGACTTAAGTTGATTTAACTTAACATTTTAAGGCAGCTGCTAAACTTAAGTTTTTAAGTTGAAACTGGTGAAAACCTTTTACAGTGTATCTGAAATAGAAATCTTTTGTAAGATTATAAATGTCTTAATCATCACTTTTGATCAATTTAAAGCATCCTTGCTAAATAAAAGTATTAATTACTGTAATTTCTTCCCCCCCAAAAAAAAATAAATAAATAAAAAATAAAAAATTTGCCTCCAAGCTTTTGAATGCTATAGTGTATAACGTTACAAAAGCTTTTCATTTCAGATAAATGCTAATCTTTGGATCTTTCTAATCAGCAAAAGAATCCTGAAAAAAACATACTCAACTGTTTTAAATATTGATAATAATAATAATAAATATTTCTTGAACTGGATCTGAAGACAGGAGTAATGATGCTGAAAATGTAACTAAAACTAAAAACTAAATATTTTAAATAGTATTTTAAATAGTAAAAATATTTCAAAATGTTACTGTTTTTGCTGTACTTTAGATCAAATAAATGCAGGCTTGGTGAGCAGAACAGTGAGAAAAGTACACATTAGAAAGTATTACAAAAGCTTAAATTCATTAAATAGACAACTGATACAAAAACAAACCTTGAACCAGAACAAAAAAAATGCTTGTTTTTGTAATGTCATTGATCTGCTGTTTATTCAACTTAATAGTATTGCACATTTAGAAAAAAGGAACAAAAACAAATTACACAAAACACAAAAAGAAAGAACTGATGACCTACAGACATAATTGAGAGAATAAAATGCTCGAGTTAAAATAGAAAAGAGCAGTAAAAAATGTAGGAAAGACTGTGTGATCAGTCCTTTCTGATCTAGCTCATCTGTCAAACCTGGCCAGTTTTGAACAGGTAGGCAACAGGTGCTCAAACCACAGGTGAGTCTGATCATACAATAATTTTGTCATACTGTCCAGAAGGACTTTTTTTTATATTGTCTAGTTAGCTTCAAAGTTAGTTTGCTTTTACAAAATGTTGAAATGCAAGATGGATGAAATGTATTTACCTATGCCCAAGAGCACCACGGATGTCAGTGCCAGTACAGACAGCATGATCTCCCTCCGATCTCCCCGCAGGTCACTATGTGAGGGGTTCCAAGAGAGCGAGGGATGGAGAAAGGACAAGAGATGGAGGGAAGAAGGGAATGAGACCAGAGGGCATCAAGATGAGACTATTCAGTGCTGGACTTTATACCCAACCACACCCCAATCTTAAGCCCTGCCTCCACCACCTCATTATCTCTTGCCTTCTCTTTGGCCCCGTCCCTGACACGATAGTCTCCCTCGCTCCCTCTCCCTCTGAAAGACTGTCTATGAACACGATATAGAAAGGACAAGTGATACAATAACCTGAGAATGAGTTCTCTCTCTCGCTCTTCAGCTAGTTAATAAAAGCATCGCGGCATCTGTTTGACAAGGAAAGATCAAATTTGAAGGACAAAGACACTGCAGCAATAAAGAAAGACAATCTCTAAGTGAGTCAGATTGTATTTGGAGTTCAGTGTGTGTGTGTGTGTGTATCTGTGGTTTAATACTCTGATACCTCCCTTCTCCTTATCCTGTCACAGTTGAGTGCTGTTTGTCTGTAAATCCTTCCTCTCTTATGCTGATGATTCGGCTCTATAAACAAAACATACCCTGAGAAGCCGCCGGTCTGAAAACACAATGAGCTGCAGGTCTTTTCAATCTCACCTGTCCTGACCCGGTCGCCATCTGCCTGCCACTCACATTCACCAGAACAGCAAGGGCGATGGACAGAAAGGTGAAGGGTATAATTTATGTGCCGCCAGCATCACCAAATAATGTAACGATGTTCAAATTTAAGCCAAATGGTTGAGCCAATGTTGCCAAAGCAACGTATTGACAGCGCCATGGTGTTTAAACTATCGGACGAATCAAACTACCTAAATTTGCATATTAAACTGGACCAACACTTCATCTTTAAACCTTTAAAGTCTAATGTATCATATTTAATATATGAATCTTTAAGACCTCTAAATTATCAACATGATCAAACTGAAAAACCAATACTAAATGCTGTCATCTGATTAATAATTTACAGTTTTTAGTAAGTAAAATGGCTTCTACAGTAGTATAATTGTAACTTTTTTTTTCTATAACGATTTTTTCCATATTTTTATTAATTTTTAAACTGAACTTTTACTGATTATATATAATCAGTACACAATATGATAAATCTGGCATTGAAGAATGTTTATTTGTACATATTTTGCTCATCATTGTATTGTATTTGCATTATATATTTTTAAAAATATAGTTATAAATTTTTAACAGTTTAAAAGTCTTTACTGTCACTTAAACTTTGTCCTTTTTAATTGATTAAAAAACAACAACAATAATCTGACCCCAGACTTTTGAGCAATTGTGCATACAATGACAGCCCGTTTCTGCTACTGAATATACATGCATAAAAAAAGTAATTTGTACTTTTTGCAAGTTTATATCACACAATTCCGAATTTATATCTCACAATTCTGAGAAAAAAGTCATAATTCTGTGATATAAAAACGCAATACTGAAAAATAAGCCATAAAAAGTAGCAATTGCGAGTTATAAAGTCAGAATTACAAGACAATTCTGAAAAATAATTTTGCAAGATATAAAGTGAGAATTGCGTGAAATAAACTCGCAATTGCAAGTCATAAAGTCAGATTTACGAGACAAACTCGCAACTCTGAAAATAAAGTCCCAGTTCTGAGAAATAAAGTCACAAATTATGAGATATAAACTCACATTTCTGGCTTTTTTCCTCAGAATTGCGAGTTTATATTTTGCATTTGTAACTTTTTTTCATAGAATTGCGAGTTTATATCATGTAATTCTGACTTTAAAACTCAAAATTCTTAGAAAAAAGTCAGAGTTGCGAGTTCCGTGATATAAAATCGCAATACTGAAAAATAAAGCCGCAAATCTGAGAAATAAAATCACAATTTCATGATATAAACTCACAATTGTGAGATATAAAGTCAGATTTACGAGACATAAACTAGCAATTCTGAAAAATAAAGTCCCAGTTCTGAGAAATAAAGTCACAATTGTGAGATATAAACTCATTCTGGCATTTGTAACTTTTTTCTCAGAATTGCGATTTTATATCATGCAATTCTGACTTTATAACTTGCAATTGCAAGTTTATATCTCACAATTCTTAGAAAAAAAGTTGCGAGATATAAAGTCAGAATTGCGTTATAAAAACGCACAATTATGAGTTATAAAGTCAGAATTACAAGACAAACTCGCAATTCTGAAAAATAAAGCCGCAATCCTGAGAAATAAAGTCAAAATTGTGTGATATAAACTTGCAATTGCAAGCTATAAAGTCAGAATTACAAGACATAAACTCGCAATTCCGAAAAATAAAGCCACAGTTGGGAGAAATAGTCAGAATTGTGAGATATAAATCTGGCTCTTTTTTTCAGAATTGCACATCATCTGGTCAACAGTAACAAATTGCGAGTTTATATCATGCAATTCTGACTTTATAACTCGCAATTGCAAGTTTATATCTCACAATTCTTAGAAAAAAAGATGCGAGATATAAAGTCACAATTGCGTTATAAATACGCACAATTATGAGGTATAAAGTCAGAACTACAAGACAAACTCGCAATTCTGAAAAATAAAGCCGCAATCCTGAGAAATAAAGTCAAAATTGTGTGATATAAACTTGCAATTGCAAGCTATAAAGTCAGAATTACAAGACATAAACTCGCAATTCTGAAAAATAAAGCCACAGTTGGGAGAAATAGTCAGAATTGTGAGATATAAATCTGGCTCTTTTTTTCAGAATTGCACATCATCTGGTCAACAGCAACAAATTGCGAGTTTATATCATGCAATTCTGACTTTATAACTCGCAATTGCAAGTTTATGTCTCACAATTCTGAGGAAAAAATCGGAATTGCAAAAAAAAAGTCATAATTTTAATCATTGTATTGTATTTTTTATTATATTTTTTGCCCGCTACAAACTACAGGGCTTTAATCATAAAATTAAGAATTTAAATATATTAAAATATTTAAATATTGCGAGAACTAATATTTATAGGCCTATTTGTTTTCTGTAAGTAATCTGCTATACTGTTCTCAGTGATTTTACAAGGTATTCAAACTTTCATTTTCACTAACATAAATTGCATATTTACAAAAAAAAAAAAACTAGAGGTCTTTTCCCCACCTCAAGTATGAGCTATGTTACTCAAGAGTCATAAAAGCCTGATGTATCAAATAATACAAAATATTTTTTTTAAATGTTATATATTTTTGTCTATAAAACAAAATGTCAGGTGTATATATCAGCCTTTACAGGGTTAAAGTTATTTTTCATCTAAATATGAAAATTATGTAATTACTTTTTCATCATGTAATTTGCGTTACCATTTACTTTCATTTTATGGACAAAAAAAAAATCTTGTTTACCACATGAGAAAGAAAGTCTTTCAGGTTCAGAATGACTTAAAAGTGGATAAATGACATTTTCCATGTTTTTATTTAAATTTATGCATTTGGCAGCTGTGTTTATCTGAAGTGACATACAATGCATTCATAGTATCCATCTTTTTAGTTGTATTACCACGTAATTGAACTTATGACTTTGGCGTTGCTTGTACTACACTCTATCCCTTTAACAACTATCCCTTCATCAACAAACAAGTTAAATGAATTCACGATAATATCACATCAAGGAGAAAAGAAAGACAGGGCAAGAGAGTAAGAAAGACAGCAAGGGAGAGAAAGTCACCTCCTGACCCTGTTTCTCCTCTCGCTGCCCTTTCACCAGGACACGTTTATGGGATGAGACAAAGACATCTCTTTCTTCATCCTTCTCTTTTTCCATTTCTCCCTCTCTTCAGATTCCTCTCCTCTGCTGACGTCTTCCAGACACAACAATGCAGAGAGAGAGACAGACAGAAAGACATGGGGTGAGCGGGCGGGTCTAATTTAGAGCTGCTTTCTTTCTCTTCCACCATTGCTGTGTCTGCAGACAAAGGTTTGCATTCTTTACGCCTCCAGTCTCTCACCCACTCCTCTTATTCCAGTGAAATGGCATTAAAACGGGCAAAACATATTAGAGAGGAAGATATAAACACATGAGTTGATATGAGGACACATATAGTGCATAGCGATTTAATAAAAGTAATAATGTTAAAGGAGAATCGGCAGCTTTTAAATGTACAATGCAGATCATAAACATCAAACATGTTTTGGTCTCCAATAAGTTGCAGTGCTTACCTTTGATTTGTAACTAGCTAACCCATATTAGGTGACTGGATCAATTGATTCATTATCTCAGCAAAGCTTTTCCTGCAAGAAAAATAAAACAGTTAGGCCAGTTTTGAACAAGTTAAATCAGTTTAAAAGCATCTTATTGCTGTTTTGCAGCTTTAGATACACTGCCATTGAAAAGTATTTCAAAAAGAGGTCTTATGCTCACCAAGACTGCATTTATTTGATTAAAAATACAGTAAAATTGTAAAACATTATTACAGTTTAAAATAAGTGTTTACTTTTTCAACATATATTAAAATGTAATTTATTTCAGCAGTGAATGCTAAATTTTCAGCATCTTTGCTTCAGTCTTCAGTGTCACATGATCCTTCAGAAATCATTCTAATAAGCTGATTTGCTTATTTCTATTTATTATCAATGTTGTGCTGCATAATCTTTATTACATTTATACTTATACAGAAATGTCAAAAGAACATGATTTATTTTAAATATATATTTTAATAATTATAAAAAAGTAATTTAAAAAATCTAAAAAATATAATTATAATTTTGATAACAATTTAAGCTTTTACTGTCAATTTACTGTCACTTCAACTTAATTTGTCCATGCCAAATAAATGTAATAATATTTTTTTTAAAGAAATAATCTGACCCCAGATTTTTGAGCAATAGTGCATGCTATAAAAAGTAATAAAAATCAAAATAAATAAAAAAGTATTAAAAATAAAAAAGGTAATTGCTACCTTTTATCTCACAATTTTAACTTACAGTCAGAATTGCATGAAATAAATTCACTATTCGGAATTTTTCTCAGAATTGCATGATATAAATTTAGAATTGTTAATAAAATAAACTCAATTCTGTCTTTGTAAATCACAAAAGCAAGTTTACATCTCGCAATTCTAAGAAAGTCATAACTGCAAGAAAAGGTCATAATTGCTAGATATAAACTGGCATTTTGTGAAAGTCAGGTTTGTGAGAAAAAGTCAGAATTGCGAGATATAAACTCACATTCATGGAAAAGTCAGAATTGAAGTGAAAAAAAGTCAGAATTGCAAGATAAATTCAGAATTTCGAGATATAAACTATAAAAATGTCAGAATTGTGAGAAGAAAATGTTAAAATTGCAAGATATAAATTTACATTTTTGAGAAAAAAAGTCAGAATTGCAAAATAAAAGTCAGAATTATGAGATATAAACTCACATTTGCAAGAAAAAATTCAGAATTGCGAGACAAACTTGCATTTTTGAGGAAAAAAATCAGAATTGCAAGATGAACTAGCATTTTCAAGTACAAAGTCAGAAGTGCAAGATAAACTTGCATTTTCGAGGAAAAAGTCAGAAGTGCGAGATAAGCTCACATGTTAAAGAAAAAAGTCAGAAATGCAAGATAAACTCACATTTTCAAGAAAAAAGTCAGAAGTGCAAGATAAACTCACATTTTCAAGAAAAAAGTCAGAAGTGCAAGATAAACTCACATTTTCAAGGAAAAAGTCAGAATTGCAAGATAAACTCACATTTTCAAGAAAAAAGTCAGAAGTGCAAGAT
Organism: Garra rufa; assembly: GCF_049309525.1. Lineage (NCBI taxonomy): Eukaryota > Metazoa > Chordata > Actinopteri > Cypriniformes > Cyprinidae > Garra > Garra rufa. The sequence continues at coordinate 12,301 of NW_027394474.1, read as the reverse complement.
AAACTCACATTTTCAAGGAAAAAGTCAGAATTGCAAGATAAACTCACATTTTCAAGAAAAAAGTCAGAAATGCAAGATAAACTCACATTTTCAAGAAAAAAGTTAGAAGTGCAAGATAAACTCACATTTTCAAGAAAAAAGTCAGAAGTGCAAGATAAACTCACATTTTCAAGAAAAAAGTCAGAAGTGCAAGATAAACTCACATTTTCAAGGAAAAAGTCAGAATTGCAAGATAAACTTGCATTTTCAAGGAAAAAGTCAGAATTGCAAGATAAACTTGCATTTTTGAGAAAAAAATTAATGCGACAAACTTTCATTTGAGAAAAAAGTGAGAATTGCTAGATTAACTTGCATTTTCGAGGAAAAAGTCAGAAGTGCGAGAAACTCACATTTTCAAGAAAAAAGTCAGGAGTGCAAGATAAACATGCATTTTCAAGAAAAAAGTCTGAAGTGCTAGATAAACTCACATTTTCAAGAAAACAGTCAGAAGTGCGAGATAAACTTGCATTTTCAAGAAAAAAGTCAGAAGTGTGAGATAAACGTGCATTTTCAAGAAAAAAGTCAGAAGTGCGAGATAAACTCGCATTTGAGGGAAAAAGTCAGAAGTGCGAGATAAACTTGCATTTGAGGAACAAGTCAGAAGTGCAAGATAAACTTGCATTTTCAAGAAAAATGTCAGAAGTGCGAGATAAACTCGCATTTTCGAGGAAAAAGTCAGAAGTATGAGATAAACTTGCATTTTCGAGGAAAAAGTCAGAAGTGCGAGATAAACTTGCATTTAAGAAAAAAGTCAGAAGTGCGAGATAAACTTGCATTTGAGGAAAAAGTGAGAAGTGTGAGATAAACTTGCATTTTCAAGAAAAAAGTCAGAAGTGTGAGATAAACTCGCATTTGAGGAAAAAGTCAGAAGTGTGAGATAAACTCGCATTTGAGGGAAAAAGTCAGAAGTGCGAGATAAACTTGCATTTGAGGAACAAGTCAGAAGTGCGAGATAAACTTGCATTTTCAAGAAAAAAGTCAGAAGTGTGAGATAAACTCGCATTTGAGGAAAAAGTCAGAAGTGTGAGATAAACTTGCATTTTCAAGAAAAAAGTCAGAAGTGCGAGATAAACTTGCATTTGAGGAACAAGTCAGAAGTGCGAGATAAACTTACATTTTCAAGAAAAAAGTCAGAAGTGCGAGATAAACTGGCATTTGAGGAAAAAGTCAGAAGTGCGAGATAAACTTGCATTTTCGAGGAAAAAGTCAGAAGTGCGAGATAAACTTGCATTTTCAAGAAGAAAGTCAGAAGTGTGAGATAAACTCGCATTTTCGAGGAAAAAGTGAGAAGTGCGAGATAAACTTGCATTTGAGGAAAAAGTCAGAAGTGCAAGATAAATTTGTATTTTCGAGGAAAAAGTCAAGTGCGAGATAAAGTTTAATTTTAAAGAAAAAAAGTCACAAGTGCGAGATAAACTTGCATTTGAGGAAAAAGTCAGAAGTGCAAGATAAATTTGTATTTTCAAGGAAAAAGTCAAGTGCGAGATAAAGTTTAATTTTAAAGAAAAAAAGTCACAAGTGCGAGATAAACTTGCATTTGAGGAAAAAGTCAGAAGTGCAAGATAAATTTGTATTTTCGAGGAAAAAGTCAAGTGCGAGATAAAGTTTAATTTTAAAGAAAAAAGTCACAAGTGCGAGATAAACTTGCATTTGAGGAAAAAGTCAGAAGTGCAAGATAAATTTGTATTTTCAAGAAAAAAGTCAGAAGTGTGAGATAAACTCGCATTTGTGAGAAAAAAATCAGAATTGTGAGAAAAAAGTCAGAATTGTGAGATATAAACTGTCATTTTCTAGAAAAAAGTCAGAATTGTGAGAAAAAAGTCAGAATTGTGAGATATAAACTGTAATTTTCTAGAAAAAAGTCAGAATTGCGAGATATAATCTTGCATTTGCAAGAAAAAAAAACGGAATTACGAGAAAAAAAGTCACAAATGCGAGATATAAACTGATATTTGCCAGAAAAAAAGTCAGAATCTATATCTCACAATTCTTACTGTAACTCATAATTGCGAGATAAAGTCGTAATTGCTATATAAAATCCCATTTGGGAAAAAAAAAGTCAGAATTGCTTGCTTTTATCTGCCAATTCTGATTCAGTTTATAGGGGAATAACTAGTTTGACTGTTTACCATTTGGTGTTAAGCAAGCTAGCTAACAGGCTGGATAATGAAGCAAAAAATAAACATAAGCACATTAAAAATGCAACTAATGGCAGTTTACTCAAGTTGAGAAATATAATAACACATAACGGTCAGTACGTCAGCTAACAAAAGCAGCTAAAAATTACATTCCTGCTGGTTTCCAAGGTTACGGTCCCTTCTCTCCTTCTTTTTCAGTTCAGATCTACAGGGACTGTGAACCTTATTAGACATTTCTGCAAATATGCCAGTTTAGGCATTTTTGGCCAATTTACTGTAATCCCGGAGGAGATCCGGCTAAAAACAAATGGACAAATAAGAATACATAACTCAAAGATGGAAATGCATAAACAAGGCGATGCAATCGAGTTTACGCTAATGCGAGTATATTAGACATGTTTGTTGCATACGGATGGAAATCAAAGAGCATGACCACAGTGTTGACATTGGCTTTGACTTTGACAGCAGGACCAATCAAAATGCACCATCAGCTGAATCCCAAATGAGAGCTACTGGAACACACAGTCTTGAGTGACAGCTGTAGAATGAGGCAGGGAAAGAAAGACAGGCTGCTGAAAAACCTGCAAAAGAGGGAAAATTGAGAAAAGATAAGAGACGGCTGTGTATGTGTGTGTGTGACGCCCAGACGCAAAAAAGCAGCAGTGTATACATGAGAATAAACCACTGAAGTGTAGACTAATGTCAAATGAAACTGAAATGATTGCATATCTACTTTATATACTGGTGGAAGTACCTTTACAAATAACTGTGAAAAATATGCAGGAACATCTTAAAGATCTGACTGGGAGCTTTGAAGGGAAGGTCATTTTATGTCAACCATACTAAAACATTATTAATGTTTAATATACATGTTGGTGTTTTAGCTGGTATTCAAATACGCATGCTATGCTAATCGTGTCTGCTGTTTAAAACCAGATTTCAAACTGAATAAAATAAGATAAAATAAAATATTTAGGACTGTTACTAATATCAGATATTATTAATCACAATATATTCTTTATATTATTATCTTCACAAACAGCACAAATGAGTAATTATACACAAAAATATGTAGCTGTTTTTATATTTTAGGAAAGGGGGTCCTTTTGTTCAGTGGTCCTTGGCAACAAAAAGTTAGAAAAGCCATCGTTTAACACTAAAATTTAAGACAAATGTTCACAGTCTGGCCACTAATGACTTTTTCTCAGAATTTTGTCAAACTTAGTTTTTTTTCTGTAAATTATTAAACTTGCAATTGCTTTATAAAATCAGAATTCTGACAAATAAACCTGCAATTCTGAGGAAAAAAACTAAATTCTGACTTTTTAGTCTCAAGTTTGTATCAATTGCTAGTTTATCAGAATTGTGAGTTTATATCTATTATAATGCAACTGCAAGTTAATAACATTAGATATTATTATCTTCACAAACAGCATAAATGAGTAATTATACACAAAAATATAGCTGTTTTTATATTTTAGGTGGTCCTTAGCAACAAAAAGTTAGAAAAGCCATTGTTTAACACTAAAATTTAAGACAAATGTTCACAGTCTGGCCACTATTGGCATCACCCACATCAACTGAAAAAAGAGGGGGGGGGGGGTGACACAATAGAGTCTCACAAGACATAAACTGTCCTTTCAGTGCATTTTGGGAAACTAACACTAATCTATCAGAACACATACAGATAAAAATACAAACTTTTACCTTTGTAAATCTCTTTTTGTAGTTATTATTATTTATTTATTTTAAGTATGATTGATCTAAATGATACTTGCTTTGATAAATCATATCATTGTTAAGTGTGGTTTAACTGTGCCAACACCATGCAGTGTACATTATATCTGATGACATTCGTCCTATATGTCACCGAATAGACACATCCACACACACTCTCCCTAGCGAAAGACCACTTAAAACAGCCTGACATCATCAAACCCAAGCCATGGACTGTGGCAGCACCACACACACGCCTAATGGCAACAGAGCTGACATTCAGCTGGGTCACGTCGGGACAAAGAAGCGATCTGTCTTTTCTTCCTCCCTCCATTCTACCCTCGGCTCTTGTTCTCACATGGCAGGGATGTCACAGGGAGCACCAAAACAAGGGATGCAGGGAGAGAGAGATGAAGGGATGCAGAGGAGGGGCATAAAATGGAGAACAAAAGCATTGTTTGGACTCAAAGATGAGTTATTGTGTTGAGGAACCGTGTGCTGGAGTAGGAGTGAAGAATTGGAAGGAGAGCGAAAGAGAGAGAGAGAAATTTGGGGCCAGAGTGGTTACACTTTCTCTCTGCCCCCTGTCAATGGAGGAGGACAAAAACGGGCCTCGTTTGAGTCATTCCACCGATTTTGTGAGCTAAAACCCTCTCTGGGAGTGTTTGAGACTGTTTGCTGATAAGTTAGTATGACACATACGCGGTCCTCTGGGTGGAGAGCGGTTTATTTACCCTGAGGAAACACAGTCTGGCAGCAAAACCTTTGAGCGCTCACACACATATATTCTGGTTCGTACTCAAGGAATATGAGCCTAGAAGAGATAGTTCAGTCAAGAATGAAAATGGTCATCATTTACTCACCCTCAAGTCGTTCCAAACACATATATGCCTCCTACTTTTGGATCATAAAAGGAGAAATGATAGGGACTAGCTGTGCTGGTCGCTCTCGTCCATACAATTACAGGTAACGTTACCGAAGCTTTCAAGCTTCAAAAAGGACACACACGAAATCATGATAAAAGTGGTCCATATGAGTCGTTCGCTAGGCTATATTTCTTTCTGAAGTCATACAACAGTGCATATTGTACAAATGTGTGAGCAAGACTCAAATTTAAAGCCATACCGCACCAAAAAAAAAAAAAGAAAGAAGAAAGAAAGAAAAACAGAAAATGCTTCTGCCAAACAAAAGATACACTATTTTTGTCTGTATTAAAAATAAAGTTTGTATCCAGCTTTTTTTTCAGGTAAAAGTGGGCGCAACCACTTTTAAATTTTATGGGTTTGGCTTCTGGTCTTATCCATGTCCAGCTGTTTTTAGTTGTACAAAACAGCTTGTTTTGCTGCTTGATGGGCTATTGCAAATTGGTGTGTCTTACCATATTACTTTAATGTCTTATTTTAATTATGAACACACTGGTTTGTAGTGCAAATAGTTTTACCGTTTACTGCACGTTGTTATTCATGTTATTTCACTATAGGGCTAATGAACCGGTGTTATGCCAAATTCTGACCCCCGCCAGATTACTACCCCCCTGGTACTGGTAGGTTTAGGGTTAGGATTAGGCAATCAGGTAGCGATTTCAACGAGAGGGGGTAATAATTTGGCAGTGGTCGAAAATGGGCACAACACTGGAAGTCTTACCAATAGGCTTACTCTCACTTTGAAGAAAAAGGTGAATAGTTGAAACTGCTCTTACAAGTAAAATATGCCATATTTTTGTTAAACTACACAATAAAAAGCAATTCAGTTTTACCCAGTACACTGTCATTTTTTTAACGTTTTCACATTAGAAATGGAGTCAAGCACATTGCATTATGGGAAGTACATCCACACAGTGCTTTGTTGCACAATTTGTTGTACATTTCTATGGAAGCCTAGCCTGGAAAAATTCAGACCCTAATCTATTAAGATTAAGGGTCTGGCATTGAGCAATGAAAAGGAACTAACTCGAGGGGCGGCATCAAGCGTGCATTTGAAACTCTCACTGCATGCAATTGGATAACACCACGACCAATCACAACAATACACGATGTGACGTATCCAGAGCGACGGTGAACATATAAGAGTGGATTTCAATGTTATAACATAAACATTGTGACAAGAATTAATAACTATTAATTACGACAGCCGAATCAACCTCATAAAACAATTAGGTCCGATCAAACTATTCATTAACTATCAACTAATATGTGAATGGTCACTAGAGTTTCATTCAGCAGCGAGACATAGCGTCCTGTTCAAGTTAGGCTACTGTATTACTATTGAATACTTCAGTTTTTCGTTACAGTAAGTTTACCAAGTGACTCTTACCATTTGTAAATGAGATGGACCTCATCCACCACAATCCCGATCAGGTTGTCCCGGTAGACCTTGTTCGATAACATTTATCGCCACTTCTTTTTTAACAGCCAGGACTCGAGACTGCCGAATGCTATCTGGCATTGCCTGCTTCGGATCTGTTCCTCTTCGTGGTCGCCCCATACGCTTAACTACCAGCGGAGCTAACTGATAGATTAAACTCTTGCCGTATCCAGTCGCAAAACAGCAAAAACGTCCTTCTTGCAAAGGAACGATTCGAGCGCGGTTTTCTGTTCCTCTTTTAAATGAAAAGCCAAGTCTAACTCGGTCATTGTAGCGGCCAAAGCCGTTTCAAACAACTGTTTTCATCTGTAGATCTCTTTCAATGTTTACTAATGATTTCGGACGTCGGAGTGCTGTCTTCATCAGCTTAGCTCGCCTCTGGCCCGCCTACATCAGATACACCGATTTGATTGGTTCCCAGAATTGCTTACGTATTGCAGTAACATGCATTATTGCTCGATGCCAGAGTGTCTTGCAGAGACAATTCAAATTGTGCTCTCGTGAGACCTCTGGATTTCCAGGGTAATGGAAGCCTGTTTCCGCCACTGAATAAAAAAAAAAAAAAAAGTATGCTAATTGTGACATTTTATCTCACAATTCAGATTTTTTTTTAGATATAAACTCACAATTCTGACTTTCATTCTCAGAATTTCGCAATTGCGAGTTATAAAGTCAGAATTACGAGACAAACTTGCAACTCTGACATAAGTTTATATATCGCAATTCTGACTTTATAACACGCAATAGCAAGTTTAAATCAGAATTGTGAGATGTTTTTTACCCTCAAAATTGGACTTTATAACTCACAATTGCGAGTTTATGACTTTTTCTCAGAATTGTGAGTTTTTATCTAACAATCAAACAATTCTGAGAAATAAAGTCAGAATTGCAAGATAAAAACTTAGAAATAGAAACTTTTTCTCAGAATTTTGTCATACAAACTTGTAATTCTAACTTTTTTCTGAGATTTGTAAGACGTAAATCAAAATTGTGAGATATACTCATAATTCTGAGAAACAAACTCGCAATTGCGAGGCGAAAGTCAGAATTGTTCTCAGAATTTAGTTTATTTTTCAGAATTGCGGGTTTTTCTCAGAATTGTATGTTTATATCTCACAATTCTGATTTTATAATGCAATTGCAAGTTTAATAATTCTCTGTAAAAAAAATCAGATTTGTGAGTTTGTCTGACAAAATTCTAAGAAAAAGTCAGAATTGTTAGATATAAACTTGCAATTGCATTATAAAATAAACTCACAGTTCTGAAAAATAAACTTGCAATTGTGAGAAATAAACTCGCAATTCTGAGAACAATTCTGACTTTCTCAGAATTTTGTCATACAAACTTACAATTCTGATTTTTTTCTGAGAATTATTAAACTCGCAATTGCGTTGTAAAATCAGAATTGTGAGAAATAAACTTACAAATCTGAAAAATAAACTTGCAGTTCTGAGAACAATTCTGACTTTCTCAGAATTTTGTCATACAAACTTACAATTCAGATTTTCTTCTGAGAATTACTCGCACTTGCGTTATAAAATCAGAATTGTGAGATATAAACTTACAAATCTGAAAAATAAACTTGGAATTCTGAGGGGAAAAAAAAACTAAATTCTGAGAACAATTTTGACTTTTAGTCTCGCAATTGCGAGTTTGTATCAACTGCTAGTTCATCAGAATTGTAAGTTTATATCTTAAAATTCCAATTTTATAGCGCATCTGCGAGTTTAATTCAACAAATCTCTGAAAAAAGTTAGAATTGCAAGTTTGACAAAATTCTAAAACTAAGTTCTGACCTTTTTTCTTGCAATTACGAGTTTGTATCTTACGATTCTGACTTTATTTCAGAATTTTGTCATAAAAACTTGCAATATTAACTTTTTTTTCTGAGATTTGTTGAATAAACTCGCAGTTGCGCTATAAAATCCGAATTGAGATACAAACTAGCAACTGATTTATTTTTCAGAATTGCAAGTTTATTTCTCACAATTCTGATTTTGTAATGCAATTGTGAGTTTAAATCTAACAATTCAGAGAAAAAAAAATCAATTGCAAATTTGTATTGTGCAATTCTGAGGAAAAAATTCTGAATTTGAGATAAAAGTCTTAATTACATTTATTTTTTTATTAACGGGCTTGCATACATTACAGATCGAGTGTTAGCAATTACTAAAGTAAAAAAATAATAATAATTAAGCGGAACAGAAAAACACTATAAAAGCACAAAATAATGACTAATAAACAGACTAAATTTAAAATAAAATCCAAGTCAATAATATTAATAAATAACATAGTGAATAATATAACAGTTATTCTGGGTAAACATTTTGCATAGTAAAGGTAGTGTGCCATTCTGAGCACAGCCTGTGAATATATTAGGATGACTAAATTGGTTTTACTTCTTAGATTCCAGTTAATAAAAAAACATGTGGATATAACACAACCCCTTACTAATGAACAGCTGAGTCATTTAACTGAATGCTTCAAGGCTCTTAAAATCAATGCTCTTATCTGCAATCCAAACCAAGCAAGTACATTCAGCTCATGGGCTATTTTAATGAGTGCTAACGGTTGAATTATTAATACTGTATTAATTTCACATTAATTAAACTTGTATTAATTCATTGTAATTCCCTTCTCAAAGACTTCCACAGATGGGTAAAGCCTCTCCCGTGAACGCGCGCTAGTACTAGACTGTCACAGCAACACTTTAAAATTCTCTTTACAGTCTTAACTCTGACAGAAGCGCAGTGTCAAAACCTGCCAGGCTCATTTCAGAGAGGGTGAGCAAATAGTGGAGAAGAGAAAAGGAATTCTTTGAAGGAAGCGATGGAGAGCACAAAAGAGAAAGAGCTGGATAATTTAATTTTCCATCTTGGGTCCCTGACAATAGAATCGTTGCCCAATTCATCGAAAACATGAATATGCACTCACATTATCGTCTATGCATAGGTACACACTTAAAACGGCATATCAATGGACATCCATAAGCTGACAAATGTGTGAAATGCAACCATGAAGACACAAAAGACAAAACCATGGTGACGAACACCCAAGGCGTTCAGTTAGTGAAAAGCAAGTTTATTTCAGCTCCGTATTATTGAAAGTCTATTTACATGTTCATTTCCATTTTTCATTAAGGCGCACAATATCACAGCATTAAAATTCAGCACATTGACATGCAACAAAAATATTGAAAAACGCTCCGTTGCCCAATAGGAATAAGCAAAGCTGCCATCAGGAGCCAATCAGAGCGCAGCGATCAATAGTAGTCCTCCAGATCTTGCTTTTCACCCTGATTTTGAATCTGCTGCTGTTTCTTATAGAGATCTGCAATCTGAAAAAGTGAAAGAGAGAGAGAGAGCGACTGATGCAGGAGATCAGAACAGTTCATTTCGAGAGGGTGTGTTTGTGCGCCTGTGCCTTTCCAACCATCGGGAGACGGGAATAAAAGAAAACCGAAATAAATGAACTGTGAAAATGAGGGGGGAAAGAAAGAAAGACAGTGTGGAGCGTAAAAAGATGGATTTCCTTTAACGGATCCACTCCACTTGCTCCACTAAATCACGATGTCACGAAGATCCGAACTTTGCAATGTCATCACGTTTGACTTTCAGAAGGAAAAACTACTTTAGAATCTAACTCTTCCTGTCTCATATGCCATGGAAATACAACACACACATATAGTGTCACATCCTGCATTTTCCATACATTATGCACTTTTCATGACTTTTTATGACATTTGCGTTTGAAAGGAATGTCCCATGTGGGGTAATTACTGTCGACTCCTACACTTGTGTAAGTATTTCTTTTTAAATTCTTATTTTTTAACGTTTTGGACCCACTATATTAGCTAAATATAAATATGTGTGTCTTGCTCTTCAATATTCTGCATTTCCGATGTTACCTGTGACCCTGTGGTGGCATCCTCTGGTTTCTTGTCATCTCTGATCCGAAGGTACCGTGGGAAACGAAGTGAAATGCCTTTCTCTGGGTCCACCTAAAGGCCAAAGAGAGAACGGCACCATAAAGAGACAAACTTAAGCACAGTGAGCGAAGACCTGGCACCATGATCTATACAACAAAAACATCAGTCATGATAAACACTGATTCAGCTTTATGATTCACATGTGCGTGGTATACTGACCAATCCCATCGCTGCTTTGTAGACCGGAGACAGTGAAAGGTCAGCGCATTTCACCTCCCACACTTGCACTGCCTCCAGCCAAACATCCGGCTCTGCTGATGCGTCCACGCGGTAATATGGGCGTGGTTTAGGTATGATGTGCTCCTGAGATAGATTGCACATAAAGACATTAAATATACAAATACAGAAACATAAACAACATGGAAATCAGGAAAGTTTAAAGCTTGCTTTACCTTTAAGAAATTGTAATGTTGCTCCAGATCTTCATCTTTGAAGCCTGTTCCAATCTGACAAAAAAAATAAAATAAAATAAATATACTGCAAAATCTAATGCACATTAAAATTCAAGAACAGTCATATTAACACAAGCCAATTATTTAATTCAAAATACAGAAAATTTTTACTATATAAGATAACTGTTTTCTATTTAAATATATTTTACAATGTAATTTATTCCTGTGATTTTAAAGCTAAATTTTCAGCATCATGACTCCAGTCTTCAGTGTCACATGATCCTTCAGAAATCATTCTAATATGCTGATTTGCTGCTCAAGAAACATGTATTATTATTATCATCAATCATCATCAATATTTAAAAGAGTTGAGTACATTTTTTCAAGGATTCTTTGATAAATAGATGGATCCAATGATTAGCATTTATCTGAAATAAAAAGCTTTTGTAACATACACTATACCATTCAAAAGCTTGGAATTAGTATAATTTTTTTTGGGGGGGGGAAAGAAATTAATACTTTTATTTATCAAGGATGCTTAAAATTGATCAAAAGTGATGAAAATTTAGAAATTCATCAAAGAAACCTGAGAAGAAAAAAAAAATCCACTCAGCCGTTTTGAGCAGCAAATTAGAATTTAATTTAATAGAGTAATGAGACTAAAATTAAGCTTTGAATTCACAGAAATAAATAACATTTTAAAATGTATTCAAATAGAAAACAGATATTTTAAATAGTAAAAATGTTTCAAAATTGTACTGTTTTTGCTGTTCTTTGAAACAAATAAATGCAGGCTTGGTGAGCAAAAGAGGCTTCTTTAAAAAAACATTAAAAAAAACTTACTGCTCAAAAACTTTTGACTGGTAGTGTATACTCTCCCATTCAAATATTTGGGGTCAAAATTAATATATGCTATAACTTATATAGCAAGGACACATTAAATCAATCAAAAGTGACAGTAAACATTTAGAATGTTACAGAAATATTTATATTTCAAATAAATGCTGTTGTTTTGAATGAAATATCCTGGGAAGAATCCTACTATCAGCATTGATAGTAAATGCTTTTAAGCACCAAATGAGCATCATTAGAATGATTTCTGAAGTATGATGTGACACCAAAGACTGGAGTAATGATGCTGAAGAATCAGGATCCATCAAAGGAATAAGTTACATTTTAAAATATATTAAAACAAGAAACTTCTTTTAATTGTAATCATTTCACAATATTGAATACTAATATTTATATGAATTAAACATTACATAATCATTACAAAAACTGCCACAAATGTTGATACACGCAATTCAATTAATTAAATCTGCATAAAATGCAATTACTTCAATCAAAATCTTAATCAATCTACAGTCCTAGTTTTCACTTGTCAATGCACACACACCTTGCAGACAGACTGAAACTCCTCGTTTTCCTCATCGTAGCAGGCCAGTAGAAATCCTCCATAGTTGCCTGCTCTCTTCCCCTTCCCTAGATAAGCACCAATCACGCACAGATCCACTGTGTCTCCAACACCCTCCAGATAGTCTTTCTTCAGCTGCAGAAACAGACCATTAGAAACAATACAGCAGACAAGCAAATGACAGTTCTGACAGTAGTATAAATAAGACTAAATTGCTAAACTACACCACAAGAAAACATTTTTAACTGT
>NW_027394473.1:0-26693 GCF_049309525.1 Garra rufa | reverse complement strand
ACATTTCAGGCTCTAACTTCAAAAATCATGCAAAACACTTCTAACACCTTCAGATATGTTTCTCTGTGTTGAAAAATAGGTTTTATTCATGCACAGACTGCAATTTTAATTTTTGGCCGAGTTTCAGCTTGCATTGCCTGAACCGAGTTTGTTATGTGCTGAAACGCCGTTTTCTGACATTTCAGGCTCTAACTTCAAAAATCATGCAAAACACTTCTAACACCTTCAGATATGTTTCTCTGTGTTGCAAAATAGGTTTTATTCATGCACAGACTGCAATTTTAATTTTGGGCCGAGTTTCAGCTTGCATTGCCTGAACCAAGTCTGTTATGTGCTGAAACGCTGTTTTCTGACATTTCAGGCTCTAACTTCAAAAATCATGCAAAACACTTCTAACACCTTCAGATATGATTCTCTGTGTTGCAAAATAGGTTTTATTCATGCACAGACTGCAATTTTAATTTTTGGCCGAGTTTCAGCTTTTATTACCAGAACCAAGTTTGTTATGTGCTGAAACGCTGTTTTCTGACATTTCAGGCTCTAACTTCAAAAATCATGCAAAACACTTCTAACACCTTCAGATATGTTTCTCTGTGTTGAAAAATAGGTTTTATTCATGCACAGACTGCAATTTTAATTTTTGGCCGAGTTTCAGCTTGCATTGCCTGAACCGAGTTTGTTATGTGCTGAAACGCCGTTTTCTGACATTTCAGGCTCTAACTTCAAAAATCATGCAAAACACTTCTAACACCTTCAGATATGTTTCTCTGTGTTGCAAAATAGGTTTTATTCATGCACAGACTGCAATTTTAATTTTTGGCCGAGTTTCAGCTTGCATTACCAGAACCAAGTTTGTTATGTGCTGAAACGCTGTTTTCTGACATTTCAGGCTCTAACTTCAAAAATCATGCAAAACACTTCTAACACCTTCAGATATGTTTCTCTGTGTTGAAAAATAGGTTTTATTCATGCACAGACTGCAATTTTAATTTTTGGCCGAGTTTCAGCTTGCATTGCCAGAACCAAGTTTGTTAAGTGCTGAAACGCCGTTTTCTGACATTTCAGGCTCTAACTTCAAAAATCATGCAAAACACTTCTAACACCTTCAGATATATTTCTCTGTGTTGCAAAATAGGTTTTATTCATGCACAGACTGCAATTTTAATTTTGGGCCGAGTTTCAGCTTGCATTGCCTGAACCAAGTTTGTTATGTGCTGAAAAGCCTTTTTCTGACATTTCAGGCTCTAGCTTCAAAAATCATGCAAAACACTTCTAACACCTTCAGATTTGTTTCTCTGTGTTGCAAAATAGGTTTTATTCATGCACAGACTGCAATTTTAATTTTGGACCGAGTTTCAGCTTGCATTGCCAGAACCAAGTTTGTTATGTGCTGAAACGCCGTTTTCTGACATTTCAGGCTCTAACTTCAAAAATCATGCAAAACACTTCTAACACCTTCAGATATGTTTCTCTGTGTTGAAAAATAGGTTTTATTCATGCACAGACTGCAATTTTAATTTTTGGCCGAGTTTCAGCTTGCATTGCCTGAACCGAGTTTGTTATGTGCTGAAACGCCGTTTTCTGACATTTCAGGCTCTAACTTCAAAAATCATGCAAAACACTTCTAACACCTTCAGATATGTTTCTCTGTGTTGCAAAATAGGTTTTATTCATGCACAGACTGCAATTTTAATTTTTGGCCGAGTTTCAGCTTGCATTACCAGAACCAAGTTTGTTATGTGCTGAAACGCTGTTTTCTGACATTTCAGGCTCTAACTTCAAAAATCATGCAAAACACTTCTAACACCTTCAGATATGTTTCTCTGTGTTGAAAAATAGGTTTTATTCATGCACAGACTGCAATTTTAATTTTTGGCCGAGTTTCAGCTTGCATTGCCTGAACCGAGTTTGTTATGTGCTGAAACGCCGTTTTCTGACATTTCAGGCTCTAACTTCAAAAATCATGCAAAACACTTCTAACACCTTCAGATATGTTTCTCTGTGTTGCAAAATAGGTTTTATTCATGCACAGACTGCAATTTTAATTTTTGGCCGAGTTTCAGCTTGCATTACCAGAACCAAGTTTGTTATGTGCTGAAACGCTGTTTTCTGACATTTCAGGCTCTAACTTCAAAAATCATGCAAAACACTTCTAACACCTTCAGATATGTTTCTCTGTGTTGAAAAATAGGTTTTATTCATGCACAGACTGCAATTTTAATTTTTGGCCGAGTTTCAGCTTGCATTGCCAGAACCAAGTTTGTTAAGTGCTGAAAACGCCGTTTTCTGACATTTCAGGCTCTAACTTCAAAAATCATGCAAAACACTTCTAACACCTTCAGATATGTTTCTCTGTGTTGCAAAATAGGTTTTATTCATGCACAGACTGCAATTTTATTTTTTGGCCGAGTTTCAGCTTGCATTGCCAGAACCAAGTTTGTTAAGTGCTGAAACGCCGTTTTCTGACATTTCAGGCTCTAACTTCAAAAATCATGCAAAACACTTCTAACACCTTCAGATATGTTTCTCTGTGTTGCAAAATAGGTTTTATTCATGCACAGACTGCAATTTTAATTTTGGGCCGAGTTTCAGCTTGCATTGCCTGAACCAAGTTTGTTATGTGCTAAAACGTCGTTTTCTGACATTTCAGGCTCTAACTTCAAAAATCATGCAAAACACTTCTAACACCTTCAGATATGTTTCTCTTTGTTGCAAAATATGTTTTATTCATGCACAGACTGCAATTTTAATTTTTGGCCGAGTTTCAGCTTGCATTGCCTGAAACAAGTTTGTTATGTGCTAAAACACCGTTTTCTGACATTTCAGGCTCTAACTTCAAAAATCATGCAAAACACTTCTAACACCTTCAGATATGTTTCTCTGTGTTGCAAAATAGGTTTTATTCATGCACAGACTGCAATTTTAAGTTTTGGCCGAGTTTCAGCTTGCATTACCAGAACCAAGTTTGTTATGTGCTGAAACGCTGTTTTCTGACATTTCAGGCTCTAACTTCAAAAATCATGCAAAACACTTCTAACACCTTCAGATATGTTTCTCTGTGTTGCAAAATAGGTTTTATTCATGCACAGACTGCAATTTAAATTTTTGGCCGAGTTTCAGCTTGCATTGCCTGAACCGAGTTTGTTATGTGCTGAAACGCCGTTTTCTGACATTTCAGGCTCTAACTTCAAAAATCATGCAAAACACTTCTAACACCTTCAGATATGTTTCTCTGTGTTGCAAAATAGGTTTTATTCATGCACAGACTGCAATTTTAATTTTGGACCGAGTTTCAGCTTGCATTGCCAGAACCAAGTTTGTTATGTGCTGAAAAGCCTTTTTCTGACATTTCAGGCTCTAACTTCAAAAATCATGCAAAACACTTCTAACACCTTCAGATATGTTTCTCTGTGTTGCAAAATAGGTTTTATTCATGCACAGACTGCAATTTTAATTTTGGACCGAGTTTCAGCTTGCATTGCCAGAACCAAGTTTGTTATGTGCTGAAACGCCGTTTTCTGACATTTCAGGCTCTAACTTCAAAAATCATGCAAAACACTTCTAACACCTTCAGATATGTTTCTCTGTGTTGCAAAATAGGTTTTATTCATGCACAGACTGCAATTTTAATTTTTGGCCGAGTTTCAGCTTGCATTACCAGAACCAAGTTTGTTATGTGCTGAAACGCTGTTTTCTGACATTTCAGGCTCTAACTTCAAAAATCATGCAAAACACTTCTAACACCTTCAGATATGTTTCTCTGTGTTGAAAAATAGGTTTTATTCATGCACAGACTGCAATTTTAATTTTTGGCCGAGTTTCAGCTTGCATTGCCAGAACCAAGTTTGTTAAGTGCTGAAACGCCGTTTTCTGACATTTCAGGCTCTAACTTCAAAAATCATGCAAAACACTTCTAACACCTTCAGATATGTTTCTCTGTGTTGCAAAATAGGTTTTATTCATGCACAGACTGCAATTTTAATTTTGGGCCGAGTTTCAGCTTGCATTGCCTGAACCAAGTTTGTTATGTGCTGAAAAGCCTTTTTCTGACATTTCAGGCTCTAGCTTCAAAAATCATGCAAAACACTTCTAACACCTTCAGATTTGTTTCTCTGTGTTGCAAAATAGGTTTTATTCATGCACAGACTGCAATTTTAATTTTGGACCGAGTTTCAGCTTGCATTGCCAGAATCAAGTTTGTTAAGTGCTGAAAACGCCGTTTTCTGACATTTCAGGCTCTAACTTCAAAAATCATGCAAAACACTTCTAACACCTTCAGATATGTTTCTCTGTGTTGCAAAATAGGTTTTATTCATGCACAGACTGCAATTTTATTTTTTGGCCGAGTTTCAGCTTGCATTGCCAGAACCAAGTTTGTTAAGTGCTGAAACGCCGTTTTCTGACATTTCAGGCTCTAACTTCAAAAATCATGCAAAACACTTCTAACACCTTCAGATATGTTTCTCTGTGTTGCAAAATAGGTTTTATTCATGCACAGACTGCAATTTTAATTTTGGGCCGAGTTTCAGCTTGCATTGCCTGAACCAAGTTTGTTATGTGCTAAAACGTCGTTTTCTGACATTTCAGGCTCTAACTTCAAAAATCATGCAAAACACTTCTAACACCTTCAGATATGTTTCTCTTTGTTGCAAAATATGTTTTATTCATGCACAGACTGCAATTTTAATTTTTGGCCGAGTTTCAGCTTGCATTGCCTGAAACAAGTTTGTTATGTGCTAAAACACCGTTTTCTGACATTTCAGGCTCTAACTTCAAAAATCATGCAAAACACTTCTAACACCTTCAGATATGTTTCTCTGTGTTGCAAAATAGGTTTTATTCATGCACAGACTGCAATTTTAAGTTTTGGCCGAGTTTCAGCTTGCATTACCAGAACCAAGTTTGTTATGTGCTGAAACGCTGTTTTCTGACATTTCAGGCTCTAACTTCAAAAATCATGCAAAACACTTCTAACACCTTCAGATATGTTTCTCTGTGTTGCAAAATAGGTTTTATTCATGCACAGACTGCAATTTAAATTTTTGGCCGAGTTTCAGCTTGCATTGCCTGAACCGAGTTTGTTATGTGCTGAAACGCCGTTTTCTGACATTTCAGGCTCTAACTTCAAAAATCATGCAAAACACTTCTAACACCTTCAGATATGTTTCTCTGTGTTGCAAAATAGGTTTTATTCATGCACAGACTGCAATTTTAATTTTGGACCGAGTTTCAGCTTGCATTGCCAGAACCAAGTTTGTTATGTGCTGAAAAGCCTTTTTCTGACATTTCAGGCTCTAACTTCAAAAATCATGCAAAACACTTCTAACACCTTCAGATATGTTTCTCTGTGTTGCAAAATAGGTTTTATTCATGCACAGACTGCAATTTTAATTTTGGACCGAGTTTCAGCTTGCATTGCCAGAACCAAGTTTGTTATGTGCTGAAACGCCGTTTTCTGACATTTCAGGCTCTAACTTCAAAAATCATGCAAAACACTTCTAACACCTTCAGATATGTTTCTCTGTGTTGAAAAATAGGTTTTATTCATGCACAGACTGCAATTTTAATTTTTGGCCGAGTTTCAGCTTGCATTGCCTGAACCGAGTTTGTTATGTGCTGAAACGCCGTTTTCTGACATTTCAGGCTCTAACTTCAAAAATCATGCAAAACACTTCTAACACCTTCAGATATGTTTCTCTGTGTTGCAAAATAGGTTTTATTCATGCACAGACTGCAATTTTAATTTTGGGCCGAGTTTCAGCTTGCATTGCCTGAACCAAGTCTGTTATGTGCTGAAACGCTGTTTTCTGACATTTCAGGCTCTAACTTCAAAAATCATGCAAAACACTTCTAACACCTTCAGATATGATTCTCTGTGTTGCAAAATAGGTTTTATTCATGCACAGACTGCAATTTTAATTTTTGGCCGAGTTTCAGCTTTTATTACCAGAACCAAGTTTGTTATGTGCTGAAACGCTGTTTTCTGACATTTCAGGCTCTAACTTCAAAAATCATGCAAAACACTTCTAACACCTTCAGATATGTTTCTCTGTGTTGAAAAATAGGTTTTATTCATGCACAGACTGCAATTTTAATTTTTGGCCGAGTTTCAGCTTGCATTGCCTGAACCGAGTTTGTTATGTGCTGAAACGCCGTTTTCTGACATTTCAGGCTCTAACTTCAAAAATCATGCAAAACACTTCTAACACCTTCAGATATGTTTCTCTGTGTTGCAAAATAGGTTTTATTCATGCACAGACTGCAATTTTAATTTTTGGCCGAGTTTCAGCTTGCATTACCAGAACCAAGTTTGTTATGTGCTGAAACGCTGTTTTCTGACATTTCAGGCTCTAACTTCAAAAATCATGCAAAACACTTCTAACACCTTCAGATATGTTTCTCTGTGTTGAAAAATAGGTTTTATTCATGCACAGACTGCAATTTTAATTTTTGGCCGAGTTTCAGCTTGCATTGCCAGAACCAAGTTTGTTAAGTGCTGAAACGCCGTTTTCTGACATTTCAGGCTCTAACTTCAAAAATCATGCAAAACACTTCTAACACCTTCAGATATGTTTCTCTGTGTTGCAAAATAGGTTTTATTCATGCACAGACTGCAATTTTAATTTTGGGCCGAGTTTCAGCTTGCATTGCCTGAACCAAGTTTGTTATGTGCTGAAAAGCCTTTTTCTGACATTTCAGGCTCTAGCTTCAAAAATCATGCAAAACACTTCTAACACCTTCAGATTTGTTTCTCTGTGTTGCAAAATAGGTTTTATTCATGCACAGACTGCAATTTTAATTTTGGACCGAGTTTCAGCTTGCATTGCCAGAACCAAGTTTGTTATGTGCTGAAACGCCGTTTTCTGACATTTCAGGCTCTAACTTCAAAAATCATGCAAAACACTTCTAACACCTTCAGATATGTTTCTCTGTGTTGAAAAATAGGTTTTATTCATGCACAGACTGCAATTTTAATTTTTGGCCGAGTTTCAGCTTGCATTGCCTGAACCGAGTTTGTTATGTGCTGAAACGCCGTTTTCTGACATTTCAGGCTCTAACTTCAAAAATCATGCAAAACACTTCTAACACCTTCAGATATGTTTCTCTGTGTTGCAAAATAGGTTTTATTCATGCACAGACTGCAATTTTAATTTTTGGCCGAGTTTCAGCTTGCATTACCAGAACCAAGTTTGTTATGTGCTGAAACGCTGTTTTCTGACATTTCAGGCTCTAACTTCAAAAATCATGCAAAACACTTCTAACACCTTCAGATATGTTTCTCTGTGTTGAAAAATAGGTTTTATTCATGCACAGACTGCAATTTTAATTTTTGGCCGAGTTTCAGCTTGCATTGCCTGAACCGAGTTTGTTATGTGCTGAAACGCCGTTTTCTGACATTTCAGGCTCTAACTTCAAAAATCATGCAAAACACTTCTAACACCTTCAGATATGTTTCTCTGTGTTGCAAAATAGGTTTTATTCATGCACAGACTGCAATTTTAATTTTTGGCCGAGTTTCAGCTTGCATTACCAGAACCAAGTTTGTTATGTGCTGAAACGCTGTTTTCTGACATTTCAGGCTCTAACTTCAAAAATCATGCAAAACACTTCTAACACCTTCAGATATGTTTCTCTGTGTTGAAAAATAGGTTTTATTCATGCACAGACTGCAATTTTAATTTTTGGCCGAGTTTCAGCTTGCATTGCCAGAACCAAGTTTGTTAAGTGCTGAAAACGCCGTTTTCTGACATTTCAGGCTCTAACTTCAAAAATCATGCAAAACACTTCTAACACCTTCAGATATGTTTCTCTGTGTTGCAAAATAGGTTTTATTCATGCACAGACTGCAATTTTATTTTTTGGCCGAGTTTCAGCTTGCATTGCCAGAACCAAGTTTGTTAAGTGCTGAAACGCCGTTTTCTGACATTTCAGGCTCTAACTTCAAAAATCATGCAAAACACTTCTAACACCTTCAGATATGTTTCTCTGTGTTGCAAAATAGGTTTTATTCATGCACAGACTGCAATTTTAATTTTGGGCCGAGTTTCAGCTTGCATTGCCTGAACCAAGTTTGTTATGTGCTAAAACGTCGTTTTCTGACATTTCAGGCTCTAACTTCAAAAATCATGCAAAACACTTCTAACACCTTCAGATATGTTTCTCTTTGTTGCAAAATATGTTTTATTCATGCACAGACTGCAATTTTAATTTTTGGCCGAGTTTCAGCTTGCATTGCCTGAAACAAGTTTGTTATGTGCTAAAACACCGTTTTCTGACATTTCAGGCTCTAACTTCAAAAATCATGCAAAACACTTCTAACACCTTCAGATATGTTTCTCTGTGTTGCAAAATAGGTTTTATTCATGCACAGACTGCAATTTTAAGTTTTGGCCGAGTTTCAGCTTGCATTACCAGAACCAAGTTTGTTATGTGCTGAAACGCTGTTTTCTGACATTTCAGGCTCTAACTTCAAAAATCATGCAAAACACTTCTAACACCTTCAGATATGTTTCTCTGTGTTGCAAAATAGGTTTTATTCATGCACAGACTGCAATTTAAATTTTTGGCCGAGTTTCAGCTTGCATTGCCTGAACCGAGTTTGTTATGTGCTGAAACGCCGTTTTCTGACATTTCAGGCTCTAACTTCAAAAATCATGCAAAACACTTCTAACACCTTCAGATATGTTTCTCTGTGTTGCAAAATAGGTTTTATTCATGCACAGACTGCAATTTTAATTTTGGACCGAGTTTCAGCTTGCATTGCCAGAACCAAGTTTGTTATGTGCTGAAAAGCCTTTTTCTGACATTTCAGGCTCTAACTTCAAAAATCATGCAAAACACTTCTAACACCTTCAGATATGTTTCTCTGTGTTGCAAAATAGGTTTTATTCATGCACAGACTGCAATTTTAATTTTGGACCGAGTTTCAGCTTGCATTGCCAGAACCAAGTTTGTTATGTGCTGAAACGCCGTTTTCTGACATTTCAGGCTCTAACTTCAAAAATCATGCAAAACACTTCTAACACCTTCAGATATGTTTCTCTGTGTTGAAAAATAGGTTTTATTCATGCACAGACTGCAATTTTAATTTTTGGCCGAGTTTCAGCTTGCATTGCCTGAACCGAGTTTGTTATGTGCTGAAACGCCGTTTTCTGACATTTCAGGCTCTAACTTCAAAAATCATGCAAAACACTTCTAACACCTTCAGATATGTTTCTCTGTGTTGCAAAATAGGTTTTATTCATGCACAGACTGCAATTTTAATTTTTGGCCGAGTTTCAGCTTGCATTGCCTGAACCGAGTTTGTTATGTGCTGAAACGCCGTTTTCTGACATTTCAGGCTCTAACTTCAAAAATCATGCAAAACACTTCTAACACCTTCAGATATGTTTCTCTGTGTTGCAAAATAGGTTTTATTCATGCACAGACTGCAATTTTAATTTTTGGCCGAGTTTCAGCTTGCATTACCAGAACCAAGTTTGTTATGTGCTGAAACGCTGTTTTCTGACATTTCAGGCTCTAACTTCAAAAATCATGCAAAACACTTCTAACACCTTCAGATATGTTTCTCTGTGTTGAAAAATAGGTTTTATTCATGCACAGACTGCAATTTTAATTTTTGGCTGAGTTTCAGCTTGCATTGCCAGAACCAAGTTTGTTAAGTGCTGAAACGCCGTTTTCTGACATTTCAGGCTCTAACTTCAAAAATCATGCAAAACACTTCTAACACCTTCAGATATGTTTCTCTGTGTTGCAAAATAGGTTTTATTCATGCACAGACTGCAATTTTAATTTTGGGCCGAGTTTCAGCTTGCATTGCCTGAACCAAGTTTGTTATGTGCTGAAAAGCCTTTTTCTGACATTTCAGGCTCTAGCTTCAAAAATCATGCAAAACACTTCTAACACCTTCAGATTTGTTTCTCTGTGTTGCAAAATAGGTTTTATTCATGCACAGACTGCAATTTTAATTTTTGGCCGAGTTTCAGCTTGCATTACCAGAACCAAGTTTGTTATGTGCTGAAACGCTGTTTTCTGACATTTCAGGCTCTAACTTCAAAAATCATGCAAAACACTTCTAACACCTTCAGATATGTTTCTCTGTGTTGAAAAATAGGTTTTATTCATGCACAGACTGCAATTTTAATTTTTGGCCGAGTTTCAGCTTGCATTGCCAGAACCAAGTTTGTTAAGTGCTGAAAACGCCGTTTTCTGACATTTCAGGCTCTAACTTCAAAAATCATGCAAAACACTTCTAACACCTTCAGATATGTTTCTCTGTGTTGCAAAATAGGTTTTATTCATGCACAGACTGCAATTTTAATTTTTGGCCGAGTTTCAGCTTGCATTGCCTGAACCGAGTTTGTTATGTGCTGAAACGCCGTTTTCTGACATTTCAGGCTCTAACTTCAAAAATCATGCAAAACACTTCTAACACCTTCAGATATGTTTCTCTGTGTTGCAAAATAGGTTTTATTCATGCACAGACTGCAATTTTAATTTTGGGCCGAGTTTCAGCTTGCATTGCCTGAACCAAGTCTGTTATGTGCTGAAACGCTGTTTTCTGACATTTCAGGCTCTAACTTCAAAAATCATGCAAAACACTTCTAACACCTTCAGATATGATTCTCTGTGTTGCAAAATAGGTTTTATTCATGCACAGACTGCAATTTTAATTTTTGGCCGAGTTTCAGCTTTTATTACCAGAACCAAGTTTGTTATGTGCTGAAACGCTGTTTTCTGACATTTCAGGCTCTAACTTCAAAAATCATGCAAAACACTTCTAACACCTTCAGATATGTTTCTCTGTGTTGAAAAATAGGTTTTATTCATGCACAGACTGCAATTTTAATTTTTGGCCGAGTTTCAGCTTGCATTGCCTGAACCGAGTTTGTTATGTGCTGAAACGCCGTTTTCTGACATTTCAGGCTCTAACTTCAAAAATCATGCAAAACACTTCTAACACCTTCAGATATGTTTCTCTGTGTTGCAAAATAGGTTTTATTCATGCACAGACTGCAATTTTAATTTTTGGCCGAGTTTCAGCTTGCATTACCAGAACCAAGTTTGTTATGTGCTGAAACGCTGTTTTCTGACATTTCAGGCTCTAACTTCAAAAATCATGCAAAACACTTCTAACACCTTCAGATATGTTTCTCTGTGTTGAAAAATAGGTTTTATTCATGCACAGACTGCAATTTTAATTTTTGGCCGAGTTTCAGCTTGCATTGCCAGAACCAAGTTTGTTAAGTGCTGAAACGCCGTTTTCTGACATTTCAGGCTCTAACTTCAAAAATCATGCAAAACACTTCTAACACCTTCAGATATGTTTCTCTGTGTTGCAAAATAGGTTTTATTCATGCACAGACTGCAATTTTAATTTTGGACCGAGTTTCAGCTTGCATTGCCAGAACCAAGTTTGTTATGTGCTGAAACGCCGTTTTCTGACATTTCAGGCTCTAACTTCAAAAATCATGCAAAACACTTCTAACACCTTCAGATATGTTTCTCTGTGTTGAAAAATAGGTTTTATTCATGCACAGACTGCAATTTTAATTTTTGGCCGAGTTTCAGCTTGCATTGCCTGAACCGAGTTTGTTATGTGCTGAAACGCCGTTTTCTGACATTTCAGGCTCTAACTTCAAAAATCATGCAAAACACTTCTAACACCTTCAGATATGTTTCTCTGTGTTGCAAAATAGGTTTTATTCATGCACAGACTGCAATTTTAATTTTTGGCCGAGTTTCAGCTTGCATTGCCTGAACCGAGTTTGTTATGTGCTGAAACGCCGTTTTCTGACATTTCAGGCTCTAACTTCAAAAATCATGCAAAACACTTCTAACACCTTCAGATATGTTTCTCTGTGTTGCAAAATAGGTTTTATTCATGCACAGACTGCAATTTTAATTTTTGGCCGAGTTTCAGCTTGCATTACCAGAACCAAGTTTGTTATGTGCTGAAACGCTGTTTTCTGACATTTCAGGCTCTAACTTCAAAAATCATGCAAAACACTTCTAACACCTTCAGATATGTTTCTCTGTGTTGAAAAATAGGTTTTATTCATGCACAGACTGCAATTTTAATTTTTGGCTGAGTTTCAGCTTGCATTGCCAGAACCAAGTTTGTTAAGTGCTGAAACGCCGTTTTCTGACATTTCAGGCTCTAACTTCAAAAATCATGCAAAACACTTCTAACACCTTCAGATATGTTTCTCTGTGTTGCAAAATAGGTTTTATTCATGCACAGACTGCAATTTTAATTTTGGGCCGAGTTTCAGCTTGCATTGCCTGAACCAAGTTTGTTATGTGCTGAAAAGCCTTTTTCTGACATTTCAGGCTCTAGCTTCAAAAATCATGCAAAACACTTCTAACACCTTCAGATTTGTTTCTCTGTGTTGCAAAATAGGTTTTATTCATGCACAGACTGCAATTTTAATTTTGGACCGAGTTTCAGCTTGCATTGCCAGAACCAAGTTTGTTATGTGCTGAAACGCCGTTTTCTGACATTTCAGGCTCTAACTTCAAAAATCATGCAAAACACTTCTAACACCTTCAGATATGTTTCTCTGCGTTGAAAAATAGGTTTTATTCATGCACAGACTGCAATTTTAAATTTTGGCCGAGTTTCAGCTTGCATTACCAGAACCAAGTTTGTTATGTGCTGAAAAGCCTTTTTCTGACATTTCAGGCTCTAACTTCAAAAATCATGCAAAACACTTCTAACACCTTCAGATATGTTTCTCTGTGTTGCAAAATAGGTTTTATTCATGCACAGACTGCAATTTTAATTTTGGACCGAGTTTCAGCTTGCATTGCCAGAACCAAGTTTGTTATGTGCTGAAACGCCGTTTTCTGACATTTCAGGCTCTAACTTCAAAAATCATGCAAAACACTTCTAACACCTTCAGATATGTTTCTCTGTGTTGAAAAATAGGTTTTATTCATGCACAGACTGCAATTTTAATTTTTGGCCGAGTTTCAGCTTGCATTGCCTGAACCGAGTTTGTTATGTGCTGAAACGCCGTTTTCTGACATTTCAGGCTCTAACTTCAAAAATCATGCAAAACACTTCTAACAACTTCAGATATGTTTCTCTGTGTTGAAAAATAGGTTTTATTCATGCACAGACTGCAATTTTAATTTTTGGCCGAGTTTCAGCTTGCATTGCCTGAACCAAGTCTGTTATGTGCTGAAACGCTGTTTTCTGACATTTCAGGCTCTAACTTCAAAAATCATGCAAAACACTTCTAACACCTTCAGATATGTTTCTCTGTGTTGAAAAATAGGTTTTATTCATGCACAGACTGCAATTTTAATTTTTGGCCGAGTTTCAGCTTGCATTGCCTGAACCGAGTTTGTTATGTGCTGAAACGCCGTTTTCTGACATTTCAGGCTCTAACTTCAAAAATCATGCAAAACACTTCTAACACCTTCAGATATGATTCTCTGTGTTGCAAAATAGGTTTTATTCATGCACAGACTGCAATTTTAATTTTTGGCCGAGTTTCAGCTTGCATTACCAGAACCAAGTTTGTTATGTGCTGAAACGCTGTTTTCTGACATTTCAGGCTCTAACTTCAAAAATCATGCAAAACACTTCTAACACCTTCAGATATGTTTCTCTGTGTTGAAAAATAGGTTTTATTCATGCACAGACTGCAATTTTAATTTTTGGCCGAGTTTCAGCTTGCATTGCCAGAACCAAGTTTGTTAAGTGCTGAAACGCCGTTTTCTGACATTTCAGGCTCTAACTTCAAAAATCATGCAAAACACTTCTAACACCTTCAGATATGTTTCTCTGTGTTGCAAAATAGGTTTTATTCATGCACAGACTGCAATTTTAATTTTGGGCCGAGTTTCAGCTTGCATTGCCTGAACCAAGTTTGTTATGTGCTGAAAAGCCTTTTTCTGACATTTCAGGCTCTAGCTTCAAAAATCATGCAAAACACTTCTAACACCTTCAGATTTGTTTCTCTGTGTTGCAAAATAGGTTTTATTCATGCACAGACTGCAATTTTAATTTTTGGCCGAGTTTCAGCTTGCATTACCAGAACCAAGTTTGTTATGTGCTGAAACGCTGTTTTCTGACATTTCAGGCTCTAACTTCAAAAATCATGCAAAACACTTCTAACACCTTCAGATATGTTTCTCTGTGTTGAAAAATAGGTTTTATTCATGCACAGACTGCAATTTTAATTTTTGGCCGAGTTTCAGCTTGCATTGCCAGAACCAAGTTTGTTAAGTGCTGAAAACGCCGTTTTCTGACATTTCAGGCTCTAACTTCAAAAATCATGCAAAACACTTCTAACACCTTCAGATATGTTTCTCTGTGTTGCAAAATAGGTTTTATTCATGCACAGACTGCAATTTTAATTTTTGGCCGAGTTTCAGCTTGCATTGCCAGAACCAAGTTTGTTAAGTGCTGAAACGCCGTTTTCTGACATTTCAGGCTCTAACTTCAAAAATCATGCAAAACACTTCTAACACCTTCAGATATGTTTCTCTGTGTTGCAAAATAGGTTTTATTCATGCACAGACTGCAATTTTAATTTTGGGCCGAGTTTCAGCTTGCATTGCCTGAACCAAGTTTGTTATGTGCTAAAACGTCGTTTTCTGACATTTCAGGCTCTAACTTCAAAAATCATGCAAAACACTTCTAACACCTTCAGATATGTTTCTCTTTGTTGCAAAATATGTTTTATTCATGCACAGACTGCAATTTTAATTTTTGGCCGAGTTTCAGCTTGCATTGCCTGAAACAAGTTTGTTATGTGCTAAAACACCGTTTTCTGACATTTCAGGCTCTAACTTCAAAAATCATGCAAAACACTTCTAACACCTTCAGATATGTTTCTCTGTGTTGCAAAATAGGTTTTATTCATGCACAGACTGCAATTTTAATTTTTGGCCGAGTTTCAGCTTGCATTACCAGAACCAAGTTTGTTATGTGCTGAAACGCTGTTTTCTGACATTTCAGGCTCTAACTTCAAAAATCATGCAAAACACTTCTAACACCTTCAGATATGTTTCTCTGTGTTGCAAAATAGGTTTTATTCATGCACAGACTGCAATTTAAATTTTTGGCCGAGTTTCAGCTTGCATTGCCTGAACCGAGTTTGTTATGTGCTGAAACGCCGTTTTCTGACATTTCAGGCTCTAACTTCAAAAATCATGCAAAACACTTCTAACACCTTCAGATATGTTTCTCTGTGTTGCAAAATAGGTTTTATTCATGCACAGACTGCAATTTTAATTTTGGACCGAGTTTCAGCTTGCATTGCCAGAACCAAGTTTGTTATGTGCTGAAAAGCCTTTTTCTGACATTTCAGGCTCTAACTTCAAAAATCATGCAAAACACTTCTAACACCTTCAGATATGTTTCTCTGTGTTGCAAAATAGGTTTTATTCATGCACAGACTGCAATTTTAATTTTGGACCGAGTTTCAGCTTGCATTGCCAGAACCAAGTTTGTTATGTGCTGAAACGCCGTTTTCTGACATTTCAGGCTCTAACTTCAAAAATCATGCAAAACACTTCTAACACCTTCAGATATGTTTCTCTGTGTTGAAAAATAGGTTTTATTCATGCACAGACTGCAATTTTAATTTTTGGCCGAGTTTCAGCTTGCATTGCCTGAACCGAGTTTGTTATGTGCTGAAACGCCGTTTTCTGACATTTCAGGCTCTAACTTCAAAAATCATGCAAAACACTTCTAACACCTTCAGATATGTTTCTCTGTGTTGCAAAATAGGTTTTATTCATGCACAGACTGCAATTTTAATTTTGGGCCGAGTTTCAGCTTGCTTTGCCTGAACCAAGTCTGTTATGTGCTGAAACGCTGTTTTCTGACATTTCAGGCTCTAACTTCAAAAATCATGCAAAACACTTCTAACACCTTCAGATATGATTCTCTGTGTTGCAAAATAGGTTTTATTCATGCACAGACTGCAATTTTAATTTTTGGCCGAGTTTCAGCTTTTATTACCAGAACCAAGTTTGTTATGTGCTGAAACGCTGTTTTCTGACATTTCAGGCTCTAACTTCAAAAATCATGCAAAACACTTCTAACACCTTCAGATATGTTTCTCTGTGTTGAAAAATAGGTTTTATTCATGCACAGACTGCAATTTTAATTTTTGGCCGAGTTTCAGCTTGCATTGCCTGAACCGAGTTTGTTATGTGCTGAAACGCCGTTTTCTGACATTTCAGGCTCTAACTTCAAAAATCATGCAAAACACTTCTAACACCTTCAGATATGTTTCTCTGTGTTGCAAAATAGGTTTTATTCATGCACAGACTGCAATTTTAATTTTTGGCCGAGTTTCAGCTTGCATTACCAGAACCAAGTTTGTTATGTGCTGAAACGCTGTTTTCTGACATTTCAGGCTCTAACTTCAAAAATCATGCAAAACACTTCTAACACCTTCAGATATGTTTCTCTGTGTTGAAAAATAGGTTTTATTCATGCACAGACTGCAATTTTAATTTTTGGCCGAGTTTCAGCTTGCATTGCCAGAACCAAGTTTGTTAAGTGCTGAAACGCCGTTTTCTGACATTTCAGGCTCTAACTTCAAAAATCATGCAAAACACTTCTAACACCTTCAGATATGTTTCTCTGTGTTGCAAAATAGGTTTTATTCATGCACAGACTGCAATTTTAATTTTGGGCCGAGTTTCAGCTTGCATTGCCTGAACCAAGTTTGTTATGTGCTGAAAAGCCTTTTTCTGACATTTCAGGCTCTAGCTTCAAAAATCATGCAAAACACTTCTAACACCTTCAGATTTGTTTCTCTGTGTTGCAAAATAGGTTTTATTCATGCACAGACTGCAATTTTAATTTTGGACCGAGTTTCAGCTTGCATTGCCAGAACCAAGTTTGTTATGTGCTGAAACGCCGTTTTCTGACATTTCAGGCTCTAACTTCAAAAATCATGCAAAACACTTCTAACACCTTCAGATATGTTTCTCTGTGTTGAAAAATAGGTTTTATTCATGCACAGACTGCAATTTTAATTTTTGGCCGAGTTTCAGCTTGCATTGCCTGAACCGAGTTTGTTATGTGCTGAAACGCCGTTTTCTGACATTTCAGGCTCTAACTTCAAAAATCATGCAAAACACTTCTAACACCTTCAGATATGTTTCTCTGTGTTGCAAAATAGGTTTTATTCATGCACAGACTGCAATTTTAATTTTTGGCCGAGTTTCAGCTTGCATTACCAGAACCAAGTTTGTTATGTGCTGAAACGCTGTTTTCTGACATTTCAGGCTCTAACTTCAAAAATCATGCAAAACACTTCTAACACCTTCAGATATGTTTCTCTGTGTTGAAAAATAGGTTTTATTCATGCACAGACTGCAATTTTAATTTTTGGCCGAGTTTCAGCTTGCATTGCCTGAACCGAGTTTGTTATGTGCTGAAACGCCGTTTTCTGACATTTCAGGCTCTAACTTCAAAAATCATGCAAAACACTTCTAACACCTTCAGATATGTTTCTCTGTGTTGCAAAATAGGTTTTATTCATGCACAGACTGCAATTTTAATTTTTGGCCGAGTTTCAGCTTGCATTACCAGAACCAAGTTTGTTATGTGCTGAAACGCTGTTTTCTGACATTTCAGGCTCTAACTTCAAAAATCATGCAAAACACTTCTAACACCTTCAGATATGTTTCTCTGTGTTGAAAAATAGGTTTTATTCATGCACAGACTGCAATTTTAATTTTTGGCCGAGTTTCAGCTTGCATTGCCAGAACCAAGTTTGTTAAGTGCTGAAAACGCCGTTTTCTGACATTTCAGGCTCTAACTTCAAAAATCATGCAAAACACTTCTAACACCTTCAGATATGTTTCTCTGTGTTGCAAAATAGGTTTTATTCATGCACAGACTGCAATTTTATTTTTTGGCCGAGTTTCAGCTTGCATTGCCAGAACCAAGTTTGTTAAGTGCTGAAACGCCGTTTTCTGACATTTCAGGCTCTAACTTCAAAAATCATGCAAAACACTTCTAACACCTTCAGATATGTTTCTCTGTGTTGCAAAATAGGTTTTATTCATGCACAGACTGCAATTTTAATTTTGGGCCGAGTTTCAGCTTGCATTGCCTGAACCAAGTTTGTTATGTGCTAAAACGTCGTTTTCTGACATTTCAGGCTCTAACTTCAAAAATCATGCAAAACACTTCTAACACCTTCAGATATGTTTCTCTTTGTTGCAAAATATGTTTTATTCATGCACAGACTGCAATTTTAATTTTTGGCCGAGTTTCAGCTTGCATTGCCTGAAACAAGTTTGTTATGTGCTAAAACACCGTTTTCTGACATTTCAGGCTCTAACTTCAAAAATCATGCAAAACACTTCTAACACCTTCAGATATGTTTCTCTGTGTTGCAAAATAGGTTTTATTCATGCACAGACTGCAATTTTAAGTTTTGGCCGAGTTTCAGCTTGCATTACCAGAACCAAGTTTGTTATGTGCTGAAACGCTGTTTTCTGACATTTCAGGCTCTAACTTCAAAAATCATGCAAAACACTTCTAACACCTTCAGATATGTTTCTCTGTGTTGCAAAATAGGTTTTATTCATGCACAGACTGCAATTTAAATTTTTGGCCGAGTTTCAGCTTGCATTGCCTGAACCGAGTTTGTTATGTGCTGAAACGCCGTTTTCTGACATTTCAGGCTCTAACTTCAAAAATCATGCAAAACACTTCTAACACCTTCAGATATGTTTCTCTGTGTTGCAAAATAGGTTTTATTCATGCACAGACTGCAATTTTAATTTTGGACCGAGTTTCAGCTTGCATTGCCAGAACCAAGTTTGTTATGTGCTGAAAAGCCTTTTTCTGACATTTCAGGCTCTAACTTCAAAAATCATGCAAAACACTTCTAACACCTTCAGATATGTTTCTCTGTGTTGCAAAATAGGTTTTATTCATGCACAGACTGCAATTTTAATTTTGGACCGAGTTTCAGCTTGCATTGCCAGAACCAAGTTTGTTATGTGCTGAAACGCCGTTTTCTGACATTTCAGGCTCTAACTTCAAAAATCATGCAAAACACTTCTAACACCTTCAGATATGTTTCTCTGTGTTGAAAAATAGGTTTTATTCATGCACAGACTGCAATTTTAATTTTTGGCCGAGTTTCAGCTTGCATTGCCTGAACCGAGTTTGTTATGTGCTGAAACGCCGTTTTCTGACATTTCAGGCTCTAACTTCAAAAATCATGCAAAACACTTCTAACACCTTCAGATATGTTTCTCTGTGTTGCAAAATAGGTTTTATTCATGCACAGACTGCAATTTTAATTTTTGGCCGAGTTTCAGCTTGCATTGCCTGAACCGAGTTTGTTATGTGCTGAAACGCCGTTTTCTGACATTTCAGGCTCTAACTTCAAAAATCATGCAAAACACTTCTAACACCTTCAGATATGTTTCTCTGTGTTGCAAAATAGGTTTTATTCATGCACAGACTGCAATTTTAATTTTTGGCCGAGTTTCAGCTTGCATTACCAGAACCAAGTTTGTTATGTGCTGAAACGCTGTTTTCTGACATTTCAGGCTCTAACTTCAAAAATCATGCAAAACACTTCTAACACCTTCAGATATGTTTCTCTGTGTTGAAAAATAGGTTTTATTCATGCACAGACTGCAATTTTAATTTTTGGCTGAGTTTCAGCTTGCATTGCCAGAACCAAGTTTGTTAAGTGCTGAAACGCCGTTTTCTGACATTTCAGGCTCTAACTTCAAAAATCATGCAAAACACTTCTAACACCTTCAGATATGTTTCTCTGTGTTGCAAAATAGGTTTTATTCATGCACAGACTGCAATTTTAATTTTGGGCCGAGTTTCAGCTTGCATTGCCTGAACCAAGTTTGTTATGTGCTGAAAAGCCTTTTTCTGACATTTCAGGCTCTAGCTTCAAAAATCATGCAAAACACTTCTAACACCTTCAGATTTGTTTCTCTGTGTTGCAAAATAGGTTTTATTCATGCACAGACTGCAATTTTAATTTTTGGCCGAGTTTCAGCTTGCATTACCAGAACCAAGTTTGTTATGTGCTGAAACGCTGTTTTCTGACATTTCAGGCTCTAACTTCAAAAATCATGCAAAACACTTCTAACACCTTCAGATATGTTTCTCTGTGTTGAAAAATAGGTTTTATTCATGCACAGACTGCAATTTTAATTTTTGGCCGAGTTTCAGCTTGCATTGCCAGAACCAAGTTTGTTAAGTGCTGAAAACGCCGTTTTCTGACATTTCAGGCTCTAACTTCAAAAATCATGCAAAACACTTCTAACACCTTCAGATATGTTTCTCTGTGTTGCAAAATAGGTTTTATTCATGCACAGACTGCAATTTTAATTTTTGGCCGAGTTTCAGCTTGCATTGCCTGAACCGAGTTTGTTATGTGCTGAAACGCCGTTTTCTGACATTTCAGGCTCTAACTTCAAAAATCATGCAAAACACTTCTAACACCTTCAGATATGTTTCTCTGTGTTGCAAAATAGGTTTTATTCATGCACAGACTGCAATTTTAATTTTGGGCCGAGTTTCAGCTTGCATTGCCTGAACCAAGTCTGTTATGTGCTGAAACGCTGTTTTCTGACATTTCAGGCTCTAACTTCAAAAATCATGCAAAACACTTCTAACACCTTCAGATATGATTCTCTGTGTTGCAAAATAGGTTTTATTCATGCACAGACTGCAATTTTAATTTTTGGCCGAGTTTCAGCTTTTATTACCAGAACCAAGTTTGTTATGTGCTGAAACGCTGTTTTCTGACATTTCAGGCTCTAACTTCAAAAATCATGCAAAACACTTCTAACACCTTCAGATATGTTTCTCTGTGTTGAAAAATAGGTTTTATTCATGCACAGACTGCAATTTTAATTTTTGGCCGAGTTTCAGCTTGCATTGCCTGAACCGAGTTTGTTATGTGCTGAAACGCCGTTTTCTGACATTTCAGGCTCTAACTTCAAAAATCATGCAAAACACTTCTAACACCTTCAGATATGTTTCTCTGTGTTGCAAAATAGGTTTTATTCATGCACAGACTGCAATTTTAATTTTTGGCCGAGTTTCAGCTTGCATTACCAGAACCAAGTTTGTTATGTGCTGAAACGCTGTTTTCTGACATTTCAGGCTCTAACTTCAAAAATCATGCAAAACACTTCTAACACCTTCAGATATGTTTCTCTGTGTTGAAAAATAGGTTTTATTCATGCACAGACTGCAATTTTAATTTTTGGCCGAGTTTCAGCTTGCATTGCCAGAACCAAGTTTGTTAAGTGCTGAAACGCCGTTTTCTGACATTTCAGGCTCTAACTTCAAAAATCATGCAAAACACTTCTAACACCTTCAGATATGTTTCTCTGTGTTGCAAAATAGGTTTTATTCATGCACAGACTGCAATTTTAATTTTGGACCGAGTTTCAGCTTGCATTGCCAGAACCAAGTTTGTTATGTGCTGAAACGCCGTTTTCTGACATTTCAGGCTCTAACTTCAAAAATCATGCAAAACACTTCTAACACCTTCAGATATGTTTCTCTGTGTTGAAAAATAGGTTTTATTCATGCACAGACTGCAATTTTAATTTTTGGCCGAGTTTCAGCTTGCATTGCCTGAACCGAGTTTGTTATGTGCTGAAACGCCGTTTTCTGACATTTCAGGCTCTAACTTCAAAAATCATGCAAAACACTTCTAACACCTTCAGATATGTTTCTCTGTGTTGCAAAATAGGTTTTATTCATGCACAGACTGCAATTTTAATTTTTGGCCGAGTTTCAGCTTGCATTGCCTGAACCGAGTTTGTTATGTGCTGAAACGCCGTTTTCTGACATTTCAGGCTCTAACTTCAAAAATCATGCAAAACACTTCTAACACCTTCAGATATGTTTCTCTGTGTTGCAAAATAGGTTTTATTCATGCACAGACTGCAATTTTAATTTTTGGCCGAGTTTCAGCTTGCATTACCAGAACCAAGTTTGTTATGTGCTGAAACGCTGTTTTCTGACATTTCAGGCTCTAACTTCAAAAATCATGCAAAACACTTCTAACACCTTCAGATATGTTTCTCTGTGTTGAAAAATAGGTTTTATTCATGCACAGACTGCAATTTTAATTTTTGGCTGAGTTTCAGCTTGCATTGCCAGAACCAAGTTTGTTAAGTGCTGAAACGCCGTTTTCTGACATTTCAGGCTCTAACTTCAAAAATCATGCAAAACACTTCTAACACCTTCAGATATGTTTCTCTGTGTTGCAAAATAGGTTTTATTCATGCACAGACTGCAATTTTAATTTTGGGCCGAGTTTCAGCTTGCATTGCCTGAACCAAGTTTGTTATGTGCTGAAAAGCCTTTTTCTGACATTTCAGGCTCTAGCTTCAAAAATCATGCAAAACACTTCTAACACCTTCAGATTTGTTTCTCTGTGTTGCAAAATAGGTTTTATTCATGCACAGACTGCAATTTTAATTTTGGACCGAGTTTCAGCTTGCATTGCCAGAACCAAGTTTGTTATGTGCTGAAACGCCGTTTTCTGACATTTCAGGCTCTAACTTCAAAAATCATGCAAAACACTTCTAACACCTTCAGATATGTTTCTCTGCGTTGAAAAATAGGTTTTATTCATGCACAGACTGCAATTTTAAATTTTGGCCGAGTTTCAGCTTGCATTACCAGAACCAAGTTTGTTATGTGCTGAAAAGCCTTTTTCTGACATTTCAGGCTCTAACTTCAAAAATCATGCAAAACACTTCTAACACCTTCAGATATGTTTCTCTGTGTTGCAAAATAGGTTTTATTCATGCACAGACTGCAATTTTAATTTTGGACCGAGTTTCAGCTTGCATTGCCAGAACCAAGTTTGTTATGTGCTGAAACGCCGTTTTCTGACATTTCAGGCTCTAACTTCAAAAATCATGCAAAACACTTCTAACACCTTCAGATATGTTTCTCTGTGTTGAAAAATAGGTTTTATTCATGCACAGACTGCAATTTTAATTTTTGGCCGAGTTTCAGCTTGCATTGCCTGAACCGAGTTTGTTATGTGCTGAAACGCCGTTTTCTGACATTTCAGGCTCTAACTTCAAAAATCATGCAAAACACTTCTAACAACTTCAGATATGTTTCTCTGTGTTGAAAAATAGGTTTTATTCATGCACAGACTGCAATTTTAATTTTTGGCCGAGTTTCAGCTTGCATTGCCTGAACCAAGTCTGTTATGTGCTGAAACGCTGTTTTCTGACATTTCAGGCTCTAACTTCAAAAATCATGCAAAACACTTCTAACACCTTCAGATATGTTTCTCTGTGTTGAAAAATAGGTTTTATTCATGCACAGACTGCAATTTTAATTTTTGGCCGAGTTTCAGCTTGCATTGCCTGAACCGAGTTTGTTATGTGCTGAAACGCCGTTTTCTGACATTTCAGGCTCTAACTTCAAAAATCATGCAAAACACTTCTAACACCTTCAGATATGATTCTCTGTGTTGCAAAATAGGTTTTATTCATGCACAGACTGCAATTTTAATTTTTGGCCGAGTTTCAGCTTGCATTACCAGAACCAAGTTTGTTATGTGCTGAAACGCTGTTTTCTGACATTTCAGGCTCTAACTTCAAAAATCATGCAAAACACTTCTAACACCTTCAGATATGTTTCTCTGTGTTGAAAAATAGGTTTTATTCATGCACAGACTGCAATTTTAATTTTTGGCCGAGTTTCAGCTTGCATTGCCAGAACCAAGTTTGTTAAGTGCTGAAACGCCGTTTTCTGACATTTCAGGCTCTAACTTCAAAAATCATGCAAAACACTTCTAACACCTTCAGATATGTTTCTCTGTGTTGCAAAATAGGTTTTATTCATGCACAGACTGCAATTTTAATTTTGGGCCGAGTTTCAGCTTGCATTGCCTGAACCAAGTTTGTTATGTGCTGAAAAGCCTTTTTCTGACATTTCAGGCTCTAGCTTCAAAAATCATGCAAAACACTTCTAACACCTTCAGATTTGTTTCTCTGTGTTGCAAAATAGGTTTTATTCATGCACAGACTGCAATTTTAATTTTTGGCCGAGTTTCAGCTTGCATTACCAGAACCAAGTTTGTTATGTGCTGAAACGCTGTTTTCTGACATTTCAGGCTCTAACTTCAAAAATCATGCAAAACACTTCTAACACCTTCAGATATGTTTCTCTGTGTTGAAAAATAGGTTTTATTCATGCACAGACTGCAATTTTAATTTTTGGCCGAGTTTCAGCTTGCATTGCCAGAACCAAGTTTGTTAAGTGCTGAAAACGCCGTTTTCTGACATTTCAGGCTCTAACTTCAAAAATCATGCAAAACACTTCTAACACCTTCAGATATGTTTCTCTGTGTTGCAAAATAGGTTTTATTCATGCACAGACTGCAATTTTAATTTTTGGCCGAGTTTCAGCTTGCATTGCCAGAACCAAGTTTGTTAAGTGCTGAAACGCCGTTTTCTGACATTTCAGGCTCTAACTTCAAAAATCATGCAAAACACTTCTAACACCTTCAGATATGTTTCTCTGTGTTGCAAAATAGGTTTTATTCATGCACAGACTGCAATTTTAATTTTGGGCCGAGTTTCAGCTTGCATTGCCTGAACCAAGTTTGTTATGTGCTAAAACGTCGTTTTCTGACATTTCAGGCTCTAACTTCAAAAATCATGCAAAACACTTCTAACACCTTCAGATATGTTTCTCTTTGTTGCAAAATATGTTTTATTCATGCACAGACTGCAATTTTAATTTTTGGCCGAGTTTCAGCTTGCATTGCCTGAAACAAGTTTGTTATGTGCTAAAACACCGTTTTCTGACATTTCAGGCTCTAACTTCAAAAATCATGCAAAACACTTCTAACACCTTCAGATATGTTTCTCTGTGTTGCAAAATAGGTTTTATTCATGCACAGACTGCAATTTTAATTTTTGGCCGAGTTTCAGCTTGCATTACCAGAACCAAGTTTGTTATGTGCTGAAACGCTGTTTTCTGACATTTCAGGCTCTAACTTCAAAAATCATGCAAAACACTTCTAACACCTTCAGATATGTTTCTCTGTGTTGCAAAATAGGTTTTATTCATGCACAGACTGCAATTTAAATTTTTGGCCGAGTTTCAGCTTGCATTGCCTGAACCGAGTTTGTTATGTGCTGAAACGCCGTTTTCTGACATTTCAGGCTCTAACTTCAAAAATCATGCAAAACACTTCTAACACCTTCAGATATGTTTCTCTGTGTTGCAAAATAGGTTTTATTCATGCACAGACTGCAATTTTAATTTTGGACCGAGTTTCAGCTTGCATTGCCAGAACCAAGTTTGTTATGTGCTGAAAAGCCTTTTTCTGACATTTCAGGCTCTAACTTCAAAAATCATGCAAAACACTTCTAACACCTTCAGATATGTTTCTCTGTGTTGCAAAATAGGTTTTATTCATGCACAGACTGCAATTTTAATTTTGGACCGAGTTTCAGCTTGCATTGCCAGAACCAAGTTTGTTATGTGCTGAAACGCCGTTTTCTGACATTTCAGGCTCTAACTTCAAAAATCATGCAAAACACTTCTAACACCTTCAGATATGTTTCTCTGTGTTGAAAAATAGGTTTTATTCATGCACAGACTGCAATTTTAATTTTTGGCCGAGTTTCAGCTTGCATTGCCTGAACCGAGTTTGTTATGTGCTGAAACGCCGTTTTCTGACATTTCAGGCTCTAACTTCAAAAATCATGCAAAACACTTCTAACACCTTCAGATATGTTTCTCTGTGTTGCAAAATAGGTTTTATTCATGCACAGACTGCAATTTTAATTTTGGGCCGAGTTTCAGCTTGCTTTGCCTGAACCAAGTCTGTTATGTGCTGAAACGCTGTTTTCTGACATTTCAGGCTCTAACTTCAAAAATCATGCAAAACACTTCTAACACCTTCAGATATGATTCTCTGTGTTGCAAAATAGGTTTTATTCATGCACAGACTGCAATTTTAATTTTTGGCCGAGTTTCAGCTTTTATTACCAGAACCAAGTTTGTTATGTGCTGAAACGCTGTTTTCTGACATTTCAGGCTCTAACTTCAAAAATCATGCAAAACACTTCTAACACCTTCAGATATGTTTCTCTGTGTTGAAAAATAGGTTTTATTCATGCACAGACTGCAATTTTAATTTTTGGCCGAGTTTCAGCTTGCATTGCCTGAACCGAGTTTGTTATGTGCTGAAACGCCGTTTTCTGACATTTCAGGCTCTAACTTCAAAAATCATGCAAAACACTTCTAACACCTTCAGATATGTTTCTCTGTGTTGCAAAATAGGTTTTATTCATGCACAGACTGCAATTTTAATTTTTGGCCG
Organism: Garra rufa; assembly: GCF_049309525.1. Classification (NCBI taxonomy): domain Eukaryota; kingdom Metazoa; phylum Chordata; class Actinopteri; order Cypriniformes; family Cyprinidae; genus Garra; species Garra rufa. The sequence continues at coordinate 342 of NW_027394473.1, read as the reverse complement.
AGTTTCAGCTTGCATTACCAGAACCAAGTTTGTTATGTGCTGAAACGCTGTTTTCTGACATTTCAGGCTCTAACTTCAAAAATCATGCAAAACACTTCTAACACCTTCAGATATGTTTCTCTGTGTTGAAAAATAGGTTTTATTCATGCACAGACTGCAATTTTAATTTTTGGCCGAGTTTCAGCTTGCATTGCCAGAACCAAGTTTGTTAAGTGCTGAAACGCCGTTTTCTGACATTTCAGGCTCTAACTTCAAAAATCATGCAAAACACTTCTAACACCTTCAGATATGTTTCTCTGTGTTGCAAAATAGGTTTTATTCATGCACAGACTGCAATTTTAA